>NW_016108834.1:0-8776 GCF_001604975.1 Cebus imitator | reverse complement strand
GAGCCTGCGGGGTGGAGCTGGCGAGCACTGCCCCCAGGGCCTTTCGCTCCCTGCTGGCTGGGAACTGCAAACTGGCAACTGGGACCACCCGCAGCTCAGCTGTGCAGCAAGACACAGCAGGGCCGGAGAAAACAGCGGAGAGGGGCAAGGTACAGCCCGAGCCTGAAGGGACCCAGGGAGCGCGGCGGCCTGGTGCTGGGTTCTGGCAGGCCCCTCCGGCATTGCCCAGTCCCAGGCAGCAGTGTGAAGAGCCTCCCCAGGTGGTCTGCCTTCTCCCCATAACTCAAAGCTTAAGGAAACCCTATGTGGCAAAAAACATTGGCTGTAACCCTATTCCTACTTCTTCTGGTTGTAATAGTCCTAGCTTGCCGATTCTCCAGGCCTCCAGGCCGTGAATATTTCTGTCTGCGCCGGGTTTAATATTTCTGCTTAAACCTTGTCAGACTGCCTCCAAAATGGGAAACTCTTCCTCCAGCCACCGACCACAAAACCTTCTCCAATGTACGTTAAAGAACTTTTCTCTGGGCTTCTCAGACAATTACGGAGTAGGTCTTAAAAGGCAAACGCCAGACTCTCTGTAAGGTAGATTGGCCAAATTTTGGAACCAGGTGGCCCCCAGAAGGGTCACTGGACCCCACAACAGTTCAGGCTGTGTGGCAGGTCGTCACTGAGAAGCCCAGACATCCTGATCAGTTTCCTTAATCAATGGCTAAATTTGGTCTGGAATCCCCCTCCATGGCTCCACTCATGTGCCATTCATAATCCCACCTCCAAGGTCCTTTTGAGCCAAACGTCTCCCTTGCCCCACCCCTGGGCTCCCTCTGCTCCCCCTGTTCTGCCTCCCTCTGAAGAAGAGAACTCTCTTCTCCCCCAGCCTCTGCCCTTTAAATCCTCCTACTCCCCAAGGATCCCCTACAGTTTATTCGTTGTCACCTCCTGTGGCCCCTCCGCTGCCACCACCGCTGAGCCATTGTCTTCTGCTGTCTCTCCACCTATTGCCTCTTGGCTAAGGCCTTGGTCAGAGGAAGCCACCCCACTCCTCCCCTCCAGGGAGGCACCGCCACCGTCAGGTAGCGAGCGTTCCGCTCCCTTTCTGGTTTATGTTCCCTTTTCCACCTCTCACCTGTACAACTGCAGGGCCACAGAATCCTCCTTTTTCTGAGAAGCCCCAGGTCCTAACCGAACAGATGGAGTCTGTGCTCCAGACCCACAGGCCCCCTGGGATGACTGCCAGTAACAACTCCTCACTCTTTTCACCTCTGAAGACAGGGACCGAATCCGAAGGGAGGCCAGAGGAGGAAGGCCGAGACCTCCTTGAGCAGGTTTTTCCGTCTACCCGACCTGAGTGGGACCCCAACACTGCGGGGGGAAGAAGGGCTTTGGAAAATTTCCACTGGGATCTCCTTGCGGGTATTAAGGGAGCCTCCCGGAAACCTATAAACTTGCCTAAGACACCTGAGTTTGTCCAGGGAGCGTTGTTAGAGCGCCTCCAGGCGGCCCATCGAATTTACACCCCGTTTAATCCAGCGGCTCCGGAAAACAGCCGTGCTATTAATTTGGCATTTGTGGCCCAGGCAGCTCCTGACATTCAGAGAAAGTTACAAAAACTGGAGGGATTTGCTGGAATGAACATTACTCAACTTTTAGAGACAGCCCAGAAAGTTTTTAACAACCAAGAAGCTGAAAAGCAAAAGCAGGCAGCCCAAGCAGCCGACAGGGCATCAAAAAAGACAGGTACGTGAGTTTCTGGGTGCCGTGGGGTACTGCCGCCTGTGGATACTGGGGTTTGCTGAAATTGCCACGCCTCTGTACACAGCTACAGGGGGAAATGGCCCGCTAGTTTGGACTGACACAGAAGAACAGGCCTTTCAAAACCTGAAGAAGGCACTGACTGAAGAGGCCCCTGCTCTAGCCCTCCCAAATATCTCAAAACCATTTCACCTGTTTGTTCATGAGAGTCAGGGAGTCGCTAAGGGGGTACTCACTCAGACTTTGGGGCCATGGCAACGCCCAGTAGCCTATCTGTCTAAAAGACTAAACCCTGTAGCCTCCGGGTGGCCGAGTTGTCTGTGAGCTGCAACAGCAAGCCTGGTCCAGGAAGCTCACAAACTGACCCGGGGCCAGCACTTAACCCTCACCGCTCCCCACGCCGGTAAAACGCTACGCCGCGCCACTGGCAAACGGATGTCAAATGCCCGAATACTGCAGTCCCGGGGCTTACGTTAAACCAGCCTCGTTTAACTGTCTCCCTCACAAGGTGTTTAAATCCAGCTACTCCACCCCCGATCCAGACGTCGCTGCACCTGTCCATGACTGTCAGGAACTGCTGGAGACCACGGAAACTGACCTACCTGATCTCCAGGATGTTCCTTTGGAAAAGGCGGATGTCACTGTGTTTACGGGCGGTAGCGGTTTCCTCGAGCAAGGACTGCGAAAGGCGGGTGCGGCTGTCACCACGGAGGCAGACACACTATGGGGCCCAGGCACTGCCAGCAGGTACCTCTGCACAGAAGGCTGTTAGTAGCCCTCACCCAAGCCCTCCAATGGGGTAAGGACAAATGTATTAACATTTATACTAACAGCCAATATGCTTTTGCCACAGCGCACGTTCATGGGGCCATCTATTAGGAGTGTGGGCTACTCACTTCAGCAGGAAAGATATTAAAAACAAGGAAGAAATTTTAGCCCTGCTCGAGGCTGTTTGGCTCCCCCTACAGGTGGCTGTAATTCATTACAAAGGACACCAAAAAAAAAAACAGCTGTTGCCAGGGGAAACCAAAAGGCAGATTCTGCAGCCGGCAAAACTGCTGCATTCCCGGTTACCCCATGAATCCTGCTTCCAGCCACCTCTTCCCACAGCCTAATCTCCCCGACCTCCCGACTTACTCCTCTGAAGAAGAGAAGCAAGCCTCAGATCTTCAGGCCAATAAAAATCAGGATGGATGATGGATCCTCCCAGACTCCAGAATCTTCCTCCCCCGGCCCTTGGGGAAACTTTAATCAGCTGCCTCCATTCTTCCACCCACCTGGGAGGAATGAAGTTGGCCCAGCTTTTAAGGAGCCCTGTTAAAATTCCGAACCTCCAGGACTTAACTGGCCACATGGCCTCCCAATGCACGGCCTGTGCACAGGTGAACGCCAAGCAAGGTCTGAAGCCTGAATTGGGCCAACATCTCCAAGGATGTAGCCCAGGAGAGAGGTGGGAAGTTAACTTTACTGAAGTAAAACCACACCAGGCACGGTGTAAGTACCTGCTGGTGCTGGAAGACAACTTTTCCAGATGAACTGAGGCATTTGCCACCAAGAACGAAACTGTCACTATGGTAGTTCTTATACTCAATGAAATCATCCCTCAATATGGGCTGCTGTCGCCACAGGGTCTGATAATGGACTGGCCTTCACTTCGTGCATAGCTGAGTCAATGAGCAAGGCGTTAAATATTCACTGGAAACTCCATTGTGTCTATCACCCCCAGAGCTCTGGACAGGTAGAACGCATGAATTGTACTTTAAAAAGTACTCTTAGCAAATTAATCCTGGAGACTGGTGAAAACTGGATAAGCTCCTTCCTTTAGCCCTTCTGAAAGTTAGATGCACCCCTTACAAGGCATGATTCTCTCTGTTTAAAATCAGGCATGGGAGGGCCTCATCTATCTTGCCTAAACTAAGGGACACCCAGTTAGCAGAAATATCCCAAGCTAACCTCTCCAGCAGGTTCAAGACACCATCCAGCCACTCGTCCCGGGAGCACACCCTAATCCAGTTCCTGACCTGACTGGGCCCTGCCACCCTTTCCATCCTGGTAACCTGGTGTATGTCAAAAAGTTTCAGAAGGACTCGTTCTTGCTTGGAAAGGACCTCATACCGCCATCCTCACCACACCCACAGGCCTGAAAGTTAACGGATTCCTGCTTAAATTCACCACTCGCATCAAGAAGGCCAAACGCCCACACTATGTTGGCTTGGAAGTTAAAGTTGAGTTTAACACTGGCCCTCTTTTTGGTCCTGCCCGTCCCCATTCTCTTACACTAGGGGACGTTTCAGGAAATGCCTCCTGCCTAGTCAGCAAGGGGTATAAACTATCTACTTCTCCCTTTCAGGCTACCTGTAACCAGTCTCTGCTTATTTCCCTAAAACCTTCAGTCTCCTATCAGGCACTCACAATACCTGGCTGGCTTGCACCTCAGGCCTCACCCGTTACATCAATGGGACTGAACCTGGACCTCTCCTGTGCATGTTAGTTCATGTGATTCCTCAGCTTTACATGTCATGTGATAACCTACGCTTTGTTAGCCTAACTGACTCTCTCTTAGCGGAGAGCTGTTCAGACGTCATGTTAGCTTCTTGAGCTGGACAGACTCCATGATAGTTTCCTCACTTGCCTTCCTTTCTCTCCCCCTTTCCCCTGAGCACGTAGCCAGGTTAAGCTGATGCCAAGCAGACCCAGGAATGCATTTACCGATAAGATACCGTGTCAAGCGGTACCAGCAGCCCCTGGGAATGCAGATGTTAAGTGCCCAGAGCCCCCATATCTATGAGTTGCATGTCTTCTGTAACAGCTTAAGCCCCTGCACGTGGTATTGTTACTTCTTATGCACTAGTTTATCTTTTAACTTTCTGTTTGCTCTGCTTCTGTGAAAAATTGCTTCAGCTAAGATCCCCCTCCCTTTTCAAACTAGGGTATTAAAAAACCACCTAACTCTTTCTTCCGGGCTGATGGAATTTGGGATGTTAGCTGTCTCTCAGCTGCCGGCAATAAAGGACTCAACTCAATATCAGAGTGTGGCACGTTTCTTGACTCGCTCGGGTACAACAGCTGGCTCTTTAAAGTTTACAGAACAGGTGGCCTACTTACTTAAAGAGTCAAAGTGGCCGGGCGAGGCGGCTCAGGCCTATAATCCCAGCACTTTGGGAGGCTGAAGCAGGCGGATCATGAGGTCAAGAGATTGAGACCATCCTGGCCAACGTGGTGAAACCCTCTCTCTACTAAAAATACAAAAACTAGCTGGGCATGGTGGTGCGTGCCTGTAGTCCCAACTACTCAGGAGGCTGAGGCAGGAGAATTGCCTGAACCCAGGAGGCGGAGGTTGCGGTGAGCCGAGATCTCGCTACTGCGCTATAGCCTGGTGACAGAGTGAGACTCTGACTCAAAAACAAAAACAAAAAAACCTCAAAGTGGAATGGACAGACAGGAGGTAGGACTAGATCACAGCTCTGACTTGGACAGAGAAGTGTGCAAATATGAATTTTTTTGCTCACAATATGAATTTTAGCTCCAGATTGACTGCAAGAACAAACCAGTAATCCCTAGAGGACCCACAGACCCTCTAAGGAAGCAGACTGTTCCTGCAGGACCTGGAAGACACTCCAATACTGTGAGTGCCCCAGCTGCAGACGTGGGAAAGGGAGAGCCTCCTCTCCTGAACACATGCCCCCACTGGAGAAACTGAAGGTCTGTTTGCAGGAGAAGGTTCCGACCTCGCTTGGAGCTGAATCAGTTTAGAGAGCGGAGTAAAATACAGGGGTAGTGGCAGCAGCAGAAGGCCCAGGGAGCTCACTGGGTCTCCAAGCATGCAACACCTGCCTGGCAGGCACCACAGGGATCCGTCGGGAGGGCAGCCGAGGAGAAGGGGGGAAAACTCCACAGAGAGAAGGAAATTCCCAGCTAAACTTACTAACAATTTGAATGGGGCAAGAAACCCCTTGGCCAGAACTTGGGGGAGGGTGCAAGCCCAGGGTACAGCCTCCACAGACAGGAAAAGAACCAAGCCTTTTTTTCCCCCCAGCTTGGAGGTAGGCAGCTGGGGCAAGTTCTCAAGCCCCAATAACCCACCATCTGGAAACAGACTCAGGGCTGTTGGTGGGTGGCACGGTGGGAGTGAGACTGGCCCTTTGGTTTGTATGGGAGCTGGGTGAGGTCTGTGACTGCCAGCTTTCCCCCACTTCCCTGACAAGCTGGATGTCACAGCAGAGGCAGCCATAACCCTCCTAGATACGAAACTCCAGTGACCTAGAAATCTCACCCCCATAGCCCACAGAAGCTGCAGCAAGACCCTCTGAAAAGGAGTCTGAGCTCAGACATACCTAGCCCTGCCCCCACCTGATAGTCCTTCCCTACCCACCCTGGTGGCGGAAGACAAAGGGCATATCATCTTGGGAGCTCCAGGGCGCCATCCACTGCCAGTTCCACTCAGTACTACCACAGCTGATGCTCTCTGAAAAACGCCACCTCCTGGCAGAAGGCCAACTAGCATAAAAATAGAACATTAAGCCACCTAAGCTAAGAACCCTCAGAGACCAATTCACCCCCCTGCCACCCCCACTGAACAGGAGCTGGTATCCATGGCTGAGAGACCCATAGACGATTCACATCACAGAAGTCTGGGCAGACAACCCCCAGTTTCAGCCCTGAGCTGGGTAGACTTGCTAGGGGGCTAGACCCAGAAGACAGAAAACGATTACTATAGTTCAGCTCACAGAAAGCCACGCCCATAGGAAAAGGGGGAGAGGGAACGCCTTGTGGGACAAAAAAATCTGAACAGCCTTTATCCCTAGACCTTCCCTTTGACAGAGCCTACCCAAATGAGAAGGAACCAGGAAACAAGCCCTGGTAATATGACGAAACAAGGCTTGTCAACATCCCCAAAAACTCATACTAGTTCACAGCAAGGAATCCAAACTGTAAGGTCTTTTAGGCTGACTGATGGTGCCATTGACAGCGACCCCCACAGCACCTAACTAACTTGAGACATTCTTCTATTTGTTTCTTATTTCAGCCCCAACTGATAAGGCCATTGGACCTGATATTAGAAAATTTTAACTAACTAGAAGATCATGAAAAGCCGAAGAATGATCAACCCTTGTGGCACCTAACTTGAGACATTCTTCTATTTGTTTCTTATTTCAGCCCCAACTGATAAGGCCATTGGACCTGATATTAGAAAATTTTAACTAACTAGAAGATCATGAAAAGCCGAAGAATGATCAACCCTTGTGGCACCTAACTTGAGACATTCTTCTATTGTTTCTTTTTTTTTTTTTGAGACAGAGTCTCCGTCACCAGGCGCCAGGCTGGAGTGCAGCGGCGCGACCTCGGCTCACTGCAGCCTCCGCCTCCCAGGTTCAAGCAATTCTCCTGCCTCAGCCTCCTGAGTAGCTGGGACTACAGGTTCATGCCACCAGGCCCAGCTAATTTTTTTGTATTTTTAGTAGGGATGGGATTTCACCATGTTGGCCAGGATGGTCTCGATCTTGACCTTGTGATCCGTCAACCTTGGCCTCCCAAAGTCCTGGGATTATAGGCGTGAGCCACTGCTTCCCGCCTCTATTGTTTCTTATTGCGGCCCCAATTGACAAGGCCATTGGACTTTGTAACTGGCCTTGGCCAACCTTGTGACTCCAGACCCTACAACCCCCTCCCAGCTTGCAAAATACCACCCTAAACTGTAACTTCCATTAACTTTCCACTGCTTACTCCAAACCTGTAAAACCAACTCCTGGCTGGGCGCGGTGGCTCATGCCTGTAATCCAAGCACTTTGGAGGCCAAGGCGGGCGGATCACCTGAGGTTGAGAGTTCAAGACCAGCCTGACCAACATGGTGAAACCCCGTCTTAAAAAAAAAAAAAAAAAAAACAACTCCTATTCCTCTGCCCTCTGCGGATTCTCTTTTTGGACTCAGCTCGCCCACACCCGGGTGAACAAACAGCCATGTTGCTCACACAAAGCCTATTCGGGGTGGGGGTGGGGGTGGGGTGGAGGGTCTCTTCATTCAGAGCGCCCGTTTTAACACAAACCAAGAAGAAATCCCTGATTTACCTGAAAAATAATTCAGGAGGTTAGTTATTAAGCTTGTCAGGAAGGGATCAGAGAAAGAAGAACCCCAATGCAAGGAAATCCAAAAAACGATACAGGAAGTAAAGGGAGAAATATTCAAGAAATAGACTGCTTAAAGAAAAAACAATAAAAAATTCAGGAAACTTTGATCACACTTTTAGAAATGTGAAATGTTGGCTGGGCGTTGGTGGCTCATGCCTGTAATCCCAGCACTTTGGAAGGCTGAGATGGGCAAATCACCTGACGTCAGGAGTCTGAGACTAGCCTGCCCAACATGGTGAAACCCTGACTCTATTAAAAATACAAAAATTAGCTGGGCATGGTGACGTCTGCCTGTGAGGAGGGAGACCCAGGTATTTGGAACCCCCTCCCCCTCTGTCATCCACTGTGCATCTCAATAGAAGAGAGAGCAGGCCAGCTGGCGCCTCCTGAATATCCTTCCTGAAAACAACAGGCTACGTCTTGAGGAAACTTCAGAAGGCACTATTTTTACTTAAAACAAGAACAAACCAGAAACCTTTTCACATGTGAGTCCTAAAACTGTGAACCAGAACCCTTTCATATGTAATTCCTGAAACTAGGAACTTAAGATTCTTCCACATGTAGCATCTAAAGTATAAGTCTATATAAAGGCTGAACCTCCCTTTGTTGGACGAGTTTTGCTATTAGGTGTCTGGTAGAGGACTTTTGGCCCCGTTCCCCAGCCATGTGGAAAGGGCCTAATTCCCGAAAAGGAAGGCCCTTCCTCCCCCACAGGGAAGGTCCCTTATCTCACTCTATCCTGGCCCGGCCCAAGACCAGCAACCTTCCCGCCCAGCGGCCCACTGAACCAGTCACCATCTGCCCCACCAGCTCTCCTGTAACCTCCCGTCCCACAAGCTCCCGCCCGGCAGGCTTCCTGCCCAGCAATCAACCTAGCCAATTACTACCTGCCAGGTCAGCT
>NW_016108833.1:0-8821 GCF_001604975.1 Cebus imitator | reverse complement strand
CCAAGGGGAGAGTGGAACCAGTTCTGCCCCATCCTTAGACTGAGGTTGGGGAGGCTGGCTCAGAGGGAAGATGACCCTTGAGGTGTCTCCAAGAGTAGGAAAAGCACTCTCCCCTGGAGCCCAAATGAGTAGAACTGGGAATCAAGGTGGAAAGTGCAAAAAGCCAATTTGGGAGTCAGCAAAAGAAGCTTTGAGTGCACAGAGGCCACGCAGTCAGAGGACGGTTGCCACAAGGGACACCGAGACCCCAGTGTGGTTTACGAGCCTGGAGCCACCATGGCGAATGGGATGGGTCTGCAGGAGGGAGCCTGGACCTCAGAGTCCCCACCCCGGGGCCCTCCAATTTTCGTTTCAGTTATTTTTCCCCCTCTCATTCCTACCCCTTCCCGTAACAAAGATTGCCCCATGAGGAGTACCTGCCATGCTCTTCAGCAGACCATCTGCAGATCTCTGTAAGTCCTCAGTGGGATATTTACTGATGGCCCCTAGATGAATTTGGGTGGCCAGGGCCCTTGAAAGTCCTGGGCTCCCTAACATTCTATGGAGCCCTTACTCTCCTCTCGGGCTGAGCCTGATGCTGAGGACTGCCTGTCAACAAGGGCCCTCGGTACTCTGATCTGAATTCGAACCAGGGCTGCAGGAGGACCCCCGTGGAGCACACAAAGGGGCTCCCTGACGCAAGTCGCCCACCAGTCAGGAGCCCCAGCTTTCCACACCTCCTCCCATCTCCTATTCACCAGCTGTGCACCGTTCGCAAAGTGACTTTGCCCCTCTGTTTCCGTCTCCTCTTCTGCAGCATCAGGCTGACCAGAGGGAGACAGGACGCAGGGTATTTCAGGAGCTCCCGTGTGACCGCAACAGGCTTGTATCAAGCGCTAGCCTGGAATCAAGGCTGCTGTTCCTCCTCTCCTCCCAGCCCTGCTGCCTACAGACAGTCACGCCCACGCTTCTCCTGTGGAGATGCCACATCCTGGCCCCCTTTCCCCGGTTGCCATGGAAAGATGAGAGCGGAAAGACAAGCTCAGCACGCAGGCGGATTCACGGCTTAGTCCCTGCAGAGAAGAACTCCACAGTCCCTGGGATGAGCCTGTCAGCGCTGCAGGCTGTGCCGCTCATTAGCAGAGGGAGCAGCAGGCAGGGCTTCCCACAACTTCTCAGCACATGCCTGGCCCCCATCTGCAGCTCCACGCTCACTCTCCTCACTCGGAGGTCTCCTGGATACCCTGGGTGGGCTTGCAATCATTGTGTGCTCCGTTTTCCTGTGTAAGTTTCCCTACAAAGGATCCCAGCCTACGGCCGATGTCAGACACAGCTAGAAAAGTCGGGTCACCTCTGGGGAGTGACGCAAGGGGACCTCTCCAACCCCTTAGGTACCAGCCAAGGAGAAGAAAGAGAACCAACCTGTAACTGGGCTTCGTATCTGTCAGGCACGGTGCCAAATACTTCGCACATATGATCTCATCAAACCCAAGCTACAGTCCTGAGAACAGGAGTTGCATTATCCTCACTTTGTGGATAAACAAATTAAGGTCTGATAACCAAGAAACAGCCCTGTGGTCAGACAGCTAGGAATATTCCTCCATTAGTTTAGAAATGCAATTCCAAGATTGTACTGTTACCCCAAGTTCAAGCTTTCAAGATTCAAGTACTGCCTCTCCAAACCGTTATTAGGTAGTGGGCTGAACACGGTCCCCAGTAAGCAGGTCCTAATCCCTGGAAATTGAAAAGGGCCTCTGCAGAAAAGATGGGGAACTATTATTGTGGATTATCTGTGTGGGCCCTAAATCCAATCACAAGTGTCCTTAGAAAAGAGGACAGAGAGAGACTCAACACATAGGGGAAGCCATGTGGCCACAAGCCAAGGACACCAGGAGCCCCCAGAAGCTAGACGAGGCAGGAAGTCCCCTTTCCTAGAGCCTTTGGGTAGAGCATGGCTCCACAGTCCTCTGGATTTTGCCCCTGAAACTGATTTGGGCTTCCAGCCTCCATTACTATAAAAGAATAAATGTTGACTATTTTAAGCCACCAAGTCTGTGGACATCTGTTATGGCATCCGTAGGACATGGAGCCCAGGATAAGGGCTCTGAGAAGTAATGTGGGCATCCTTGGGTACTTGTCACCTCTCCCCAAATGATACTCATCCTCTACCGTGCATTCTAATGACAGACACCCTAAGCAAATGCTGCCCATGTTTCTCCTGGTTAGTGTTGTTGCTCTGAGCTCCAGATGCAAACACCCCAAGGCCAACTTCACATTCCCAAGTAGTTGTCTCAGGAAGCCCAGGCATTACACAAAGAGGAGCCCTTCACCCCCCTACACCTCAGACAGGACTGCCTTGGCTTTCTCCATTCAGCAAGTGGTAGGGGCCATCCTTGATTCCTCCACTCCCCTCGTGCCCAGTAGGGCTTCCAGGAACAGGCTGTGATGCTCCCCTCTACTCCCCACTGTGGTCCAGCCACTGTCACCTCAGGGTGGGTCATGGCAACACCCTGGTAATACTCCCAACACCATTTCTGGCTGCATCCTTCACACAGCAGCAGGAAGGACCATCCCAAAACAGTTCTGAGTATGCCTCTCCTTTCACTCAAAATAATGCCCACATTCTTTACTAGGGATGGAGAGAATGCATGGTCCTGCCTGAGCCAGTCTCCCATGCCCTGTGACCAGCACCTGCTCCCTGGTCTCAAAGTCCTCCAGCTCTTCACGGCTCCAGGCTTGCTCCATTTCTCCCTCAACTGAGACACTTCTTCCCAGATCTCCAAGTCCAGCCCCTTCTCAGGAGCCAGGTCTCTGCCTGCACAGGCATTTTCCCCATATGTGCCACTTCTAGATGCCTGTGCCCCGCACCACTCCCCAAGCCCACCCTTGTTTTTCCACTTTTGTAACAATGGTGTCAATCAGTTAACATGCACTATTCACTTATTTACACTAACCCCAAGCTTGGCTTGAATTTGCCCCTCAAAAGTTCTTGTGTTGTAAACTCAATCCCCAATGCAACTTTGCTGGGAGGTGGGGCATAATAAGAGGTGATTGGGTCATGAGGTCAGGTTAGTTACTGTGAGAGTTGATTGTTATGGGTCTCCTCTCAGTGTCTGCGCTTTCGCCATGGGATGACCCAGATGCCAGCGCCGTGCTCTCGGACTTCTGAGCCTTTTCAACTGCAAGAGGTGAATTTCCATTCTTTATCAATTGCCTAGTCCGTGGTATTCTTAGTTTTAGCAGCAGAAAACAGACTAAGGCACCCCACTAGAATGTAAGGCCCAGCCATGCTTGTTCCCAGTCCATGAGCTTCTCCCAGTCCATGGCCGTTGTCTGGCCAATGCTGGATACAGAGCCCAGCACTCAGTAGGAACCCAGTGCCTATTTGTTAAATAAATGTCAAACACCCGCAACTTGAACAGAGCAGGTGATATTTGATACCTATTATTAAATAAGGGAGCCAAAGCCCAGAGTAGTTAAGTGCCTTGTCTGACATCACATAGCTCTAAATAGAAGAACAGAAAAGGTGAAGCGAGGTGTTAGATACGAGGGAGCCGCACATGTAAGGTGCCATGAGAGGCGGGGTGAGTGAAGCTCTTCCCTTGATAGCCAGCTAAAATCAGAAACAGGAGCACGCAGAGGACAGTGACGGGGAGCAGTCAGGAGAGGAGAGAAAAGCTCTCATCTGGTGCTGGGAAACCTGCTGGGCAAAGTCTCACAGTCAGCAGTCTGGGAGGACACAGAGCTAAAGCAGGGGCAGTCAAGAGCCACAAGAAAAAGCCCTGGCTGAGAAGGCCGGCAGCTGTGAGAGGAGTGGGGAGATCTGAGGTAGAGCCAGACACAGAGGTTTCGGCCAGGCCGGCTGCTGGAGCGTGGGCTGAGGGTCAGAAGGGCCTCAGCAGGCTACCCCCACCCCCAGTGAGGTGAGCAGAGCAGGTGGAGGAGCCCAGGGGGAGGGGCACTCCAGCATCACCCCCCACAGATTGCAGATTAGGAATTCTGTGAGATTCTGTGGCCGGAGGACCCCAGAGCCCATGGATCTCAGAGATCAGACCATCCCGTCACCTTGCGTTACAGGTCATAGTGCTCCGCTCTCCTTGCATGCATGGCAAATATTATTCTCAATAAACGCCTTCTGGATAAGTGACGATGAGGTTCATCAAGGTGGGTCAGTGCCCTAGTTATCCATTGACGAATAACAAACCACCCTGAAGAGTGGAGAGAAACCACCAGCCGTGTATTGAGCTGCCAGGTCCCATAGTCCAGGATTGTGACGGATGAAACAGCAGCTGCCAGCCTGTGTTCCTCAGTGCCCAAGCCTCTCCTGAGAACTCCCATGTCCAGAAGCTGTAATTTTCTGGTGTTTCTTGACTCATGTCTAGTGACTGCACCAAGAGGATTCAAGAGTGCGGTTCCGTGAGCCTGGTGACCTGTGTGTGCTTGCTGCCTTTCCCTGCGCCCAGGCTTCTCACAGCACAGCAGCTGGGTCCAAGAAGAGTAGGTTCCCCAAGTGAAACGTGACCATGCCCAATGCCTGGGCACAGGACACGGCCCTTACGACCAGCTCAGAAGGTCACCTGGTATTGTCTACCCATTCTCTGTTGGTTGAAGTGGCCATGTGCCCACCCGGATGCAAGTCAAGAGGCCACAGACCCCACCCTTGGAAGAACCCATGGCCAACACTTTTTTTTTTTAGATGGAGTTGCACAGGCTGGAGTCCAGTGGCATGATCTCTGCTCACTGCAACCCCTGCCTCCTGTGTTCAAGTGATTCTCCTGCCTCAGTCCCTGAGTAGCTGGGACTATAGGCACCTGTCACCACGCCCAGCTAATTTTTGTATTTTTAGTAGAGACAGGGTTTCACCATATTGGTCAGTCTGGTCTCGAACTCCTGACCTTGTGATCTGCCCACCTCAGCCTCCCAAAGTGCTGGGATTACAGGCATGAGCCGCCACACCCGGAAGGGCCAACACTTTTAAACTGCCATTGTCAGGAACTCAGAGGTTCCTGATGCCTGTCTAACTCTGTTTTCTGTTGTATAAATGGAATATCTCACACCGGGCAGTTTGTAAAGAAAAGGAAGTTATTTCTACAGTGCTGGAAGCTGGAAAGTCCAAGGTTCAGGGGCCACATCTGGTGAGGCCCTTCTTGCTGATGGAGACTTCCTGCAGAGTCCCCAGGGCGTGCAGGGCGTCATATGGCCAGGGGACTCACGAGAGAGAGGCAACCTGGCCTTTCCTGCCAACCACTCTCGTGATAACTAATCCACCCCCTCCCTGACCCATCAATCCAGTAATCCAGTAATCAATGGATGGATTAATCCATTCACAAGGGCAGAATTCTCATGACCTAATCACCTCCCAAAGGTCCCACCTCTCAACACTGCTCACACTGGGAACCAAATTTCTGACATGAACTTTTGGGAGACACATTCAAACCACAGAAATGGCCATATTCCCCATCTCTGGTTGCAAAACCCAATGACCACAGACCAGGGGTCTTAGAGAATCAGAATTTACTTCCTTGCAGTTCCAGAGGCTGGAAGTTAGCATCAAGTGTCAGCACAGTTGATTCCTTCTGAGGCCGCTCCCCTCACTCTGCAGATGCCACCTTCCCAGGTATCCTCACAGAGTCGTTCCTCTGTGTGGCTGCGTCCTAATCGCCTCTTATGAGGACACCAGTCACACCGGATCAGGGGCCACCCTAATGACCTCATTTTACCTTAATCACCTCTTTAAAATCCCTAGATCCACACAATTCAGCCTGAGGAGGTGACCTGACTCTCAGGTGAGGTGCTTCCAGTTCTCACAGTCTGCTCAGCTATTTTCACAAAGGCAGAAGCCGATCTCAAAGTCCCCACCCCCTGACTCCATAGAGATGACAGTGGCTAGAAAGGCCAGGAAAGGTCCAGGAGTTAGAGACGTCCACCCGATTTCAAAGCACATCATAGAAGCAAACTGTCTTCTCCCGAACGGAACACAGGAGCATGCTGGCTCTTGCCAAGCACTCGCCCCATTGGAGCAGAGCTGCTGTCTCTTCCGTGATATCCTGGCGTCCTCCGTGGAAGTGCAGATTCCTGGCAGGACTGAATCTGTTCCTTCTTTCTTCTCTCATTTCCTCTGCTGAATGCATAAAGCCATTACAGCAGCTTCTATCTCAATCAATACATATTTTTAGGGCAGAAAGATAGTAGTGGGATCCCATATTGGCAGGAACTATCAGGGAAGCAACAGGATGTCAATTCCTTCATCCTCACCTGGTATCCTTTGCTTTTTCAGCTCTCTTCTCAGTTAAACTGCTCCACACCTTCCCCAGTTTCCCAAAGCCACACGCCATCGGCTGCAAATCAGCACACAGCCCCAGGAAAATCTTTGGCCCGATAGCATGGGATTTTTTTAAATATACATCCCACTGTCTTGAAGTGCAGGCTCCTTCTAACCGCCATAAAAGCATCCTGAGTTTCTTTTTTTTAATCCACAGGCACATGGCGGATTCCCATGCTGCCCACATCTGAGAACAGGAGCTCCGGGCAGCCGGCCTCCACCATGTGCGGCTGACAGGGGCTGGGCAGGGGGCAGGAGGCGGCAGCCAGGCCCGGCACAGATGTCACACTGTCCCCAGAGCTCACGCTTATGGAGAGGTGGATTCTGCTCCATGGCAGGGGAGCTAGGGACACAGCCCGCAGTGCCACATCTGTCCAGGGCATGAGCCTGCTCTGTGAGACCAACACACTCCCCTTCACAGCTCTCCATTCTGAAGGGCATGAACGACCCTGGTCTGTGGAAACCAACCCTGTTCTTAGAATGTCCATCGTTTATGGAATTCATTGTCACTTGCCAGGATTACAGTGGTCATTCTTAAAATGTCAGTTTAAAGCTCTAAAATTATTATCTGCTAAATTCAGACACAATTCTGATGAGGAACTAATTTCTCCCTGAGAATGCCCTCAGCTGCCACAGGGAGAGGACGCAGCAGCCGGGCCAGCTCCCGCAGCTGGGCGGCGTTTTCGGGAGCTGCTGATGGGACCAGGGGCTGTATCTATGCCTGTCTTTCCTTACCACATTACTCTATTTTGGCTTTAAAAGATGCCCCCACAAATGTCCATTACAGATCGACAATGAGATGGCTTCCTTAATTTTTTAGACATACTGGGAAGAAGACTGGATGGAGCGCTGGCCGTGGAAGGGCAGCTGCTTTCTTGGCTGTGAGGAGGCGGGTGGCTATTGGGCAATGAGGCTACTAAGAAGGGCACAGGCCCTAGAGGGGACCCACTCCGGCACAGGGCCCTGGCACAGCAGGCTGGCCTGCCTAGAGGGGCTCTGGGCACCACCTGTCCCCATTTCTGCCGGCTGCCCCCTGCCCCAGGCAGCACATGGAGCAGAAACCCTCAAACCAGCTAGTATTGATGGACATTGATGAGGAGGATTGGGCTCCCGGACAGGTAGAGACGTCGTGGCCAGCACTCCTGGGGAAGGAGACAGAATGGCAGCAAGAATGGCTTGGGGCTCCTCCTGGCAGCAATGGCTCAAACAAGGGTTGCTACGGGGGTCTGGGTTCTGAGCCCTCAGACAGAAGCAAACCCCGTTGTCCCTTGTCACCGCCTTGGGAAGGGGATAGTGAGGTGCACGACTTCAGTGCACCAAAGTCAGCATTCGGAAGGTTCCAGCCAGCCAGAGAAGGTGAGACTGGAAGTAGATTTCCAAACACACAAGCCAGCACCCGCGGCAGGCGCCCACATTAGAAACCCCAGGCAGGTGGTGAGTGTCCCTCAGGAAGATCTGCTCACAGCCTCCCTGCTCCTTCCTCCTCTCTCCTCTGTCTGTCCCTGATTTTTTTCTCTCTCCCTTTGGTCTTCCTCCTCCTCTTCTTAAATACAGAAAAGCCTTGTGTGTGCCCTACCCACCCCTTCATGGTCTGGCTTCTGCCCCGGCCCTGGCCCACCCGACTCCACCCTCACAGCCACATGGCCAATATGGGTCCCGGAAATGGGGTCCTGTTTGTATAAGTCCCTTGGAGGCGGCCCTTCAGCGAGTTGCTGTTACTGCTCCTGATAAGCCGATTGGCTAGATCTGTCCTGTGGCTCTCAGTTCCCTGACCCTGGCTCACAGCCTGGCATGACCTCCACAGCCTGCAGAGCCCATGTCCTCCTTCCTAGGACAGTGAGGGTAGGGCCTCCATGTGATCATGGGCCACAGCCCACATGCACTGCTCATGTGCATCACCACAAGGGCCACACCTGAGAGGATCCAGGACCACCGCCTGAGGCTGAGCAGATGCTGTTGACCAACGACCCAATGAAGACGCAATGGCAAGGGTAGAACACGGTGGGGGCAACTGGGAATGTGCAACATAGAGCCAAGGGTGGAACAGGAGGCAGCTGGGAAGGGGACCCATAGAGCCAATGGGTCACACAAACACAAAAACAGGGCTGTGGGTTGGCACCAGATGCCAGCAGCTGCTCAGTGCTACCCTTCACTGCCCGATGCACACACACATACACATATTCACAGAGCAGAGGCTGGAAGTACACTGCCATCTGCCCTCCTCATGTTCCTCCGTGGGCAGAGCAGCAGCGTCAGGGGCTAAAAAGACAACCCTAAAGGCAGAAAGAAAAGGGAAGCAGTTTCATCTCCTCCCTCAGACAACCTCCAGGTTCAACTCGGGCTCACACCCTCTCTCAGTATAACCCCAGGCTCACACTCACCCTCAGTATAACCCCAGGTTCACACCCTCCCTCAGTATAACCCTAGGCTCACACCCTCCCTCAGTATAACCCCAGGCTCACACTCACCCTCAGTATAACCCCAGGTTCACACCCTCCCTCAATATAACCCAGGCTCACA
>NW_016108832.1:0-8821 GCF_001604975.1 Cebus imitator | reverse complement strand
CCAAGGGGAGAGTGGAACCAGTTCTGCCCCATCCTTAGACTGAGGTTGGGGAGGCTGGCTCAGAGGGAAGATGACCCTTGAGGTGTCTCCAAGAGAAGGAAAAGCACTCTCCCCTGGAGCCCAAATGAGTAGAACTGGGAATCAAGGTGGAAAGTGCAAAAAGCCAATTTGGGAGTCAGCAAAAGAAGCTTTGAGTGCACAGAGGCCACGCAGTCAGAGGACGGTTGCCACAAGGGACACCGAGACCCCAGTGTGGTTTACGAGCCTGGAGCCACCATGGCGAATGGGATGGGTCTGCAGGAGGGAGCCTGGACCTCAGAGTCCCCACCCCGGGGCCCTCCAATTTTCGTTTCAGTTATTTTTCCCCCTCTCATTCCTACCCCTTCCCGTAACAAAGATTGCCCCATGAGGAGTACCTGCCATGCTCTTCAGCAGACCATCTGCAGATCTCTGTAAGTCCTCAGTGGGATATTTACTGATGGCCCCTAGATGAATTTGGGTGGCCAGGGCCCTTGAAAGTCCTGGGCTCCCTAACATTCTATGGAGCCCTTACTCTCCTCTCGGGCTGAGCCTGATGCTGAGGACTGCCTGTCAACAAGGGCCCTCGGTACTCTGATCTGAATTCGAACCAGGGCTGCAGGAGGACCCCCGTGGAGCACACAAAGGGGCTCCCTGACGCAAGTCGCCCACCAGTCAGGAGCCCCAGCTTTCCACACCTCCTCCCATCTCCTATTCACCAGCTGTGCACCGTTCGCAAAGTGACTTTGCCCCTCTGTTTCCGTCTCCTCTTCTGCAGCATCAGGCTGACCAGAGGGAGACAGGACGCAGGGTATTTCAGGAGCTCCCGTGTGACCGCAACAGGCTTGTATCAAGCGCTAGCCTGGAATCAAGGCTGCTGTTCCTCCTCTCCTCCCAGCCCTGCTGCCTACAGACAGTCACGCCCACGCTTCTCCTGTGGAGATGCCACATCCTGGCCCCCTTTCCCCGGTTGCCATGGAAAGATGAGAGCGGAAAGACAAGCTCAGCACGCAGGCGGATTCACGGCTTAGTCCCTGCAGAGAAGAACTCCACAGTCCCTGGGATGAGCCTGTCAGCGCTGCAGGCTGTGCCGCTCATTAGCAGAGGGAGCAGCAGGCAGGGCTTCCCACAACTTCTCAGCACATGCCTGGCCCCCATCTGCAGCTCCACGCTCACTCTCCTCACTCGGAGGTCTCCTGGATACCCTGGGTGGGCTTGCAATCATTGTGTGCTCCGTTTTCCTGTGTAAGTTTCCCTACAAAGGATCCCAGCCTACGGCCGATGTCAGACACAGCTAGAAAAGTCGGGTCACCTCTGGGGAGTGACGCAAGGGGACCTCTCCAACCCCTTAGGTACCAGCCAAGGAGAAGAAAGAGAACCAACCTGTAACTGGGCTTCGTATCTGTCAGGCACGGTGCCAAATACTTCGCACATATGATCTCATCAAACCCAAGCTACAGTCCTGAGAACAGGAGTTGCATTATCCTCACTTTGTGGATAAACAAATTAAGGTCTGATAACCAAGAAACAGCCCTGTGGTCAGACAGCTAGGAATATTCCTCCATTAGTTTAGAAATGCAATTCCAAGATTGTACTGTTACCCCAAGTTCAAGCTTTCAAGATTCAAGTACTGCCTCTCCAAACCGTTATTAGGTAGTGGGCTGAACACGGTCCCCAGTAAGCAGGTCCTAATCCCTGGAAATTGAAAAGGGCCTCTGCAGAAAAGATGGGGAACTATTATTGTGGATTATCTGTGTGGGCCCTAAATCCAATCACAAGTGTCCTTAGAAAAGAGGACAGAGAGAGACTCAACACATAGGGGAAGCCATGTGGCCACAAGCCAAGGACACCAGGAGCCCCCAGAAGCTAGACGAGGCAGGAAGTCCCCTTTCCTAGAGCCTTTGGGTAGAGCATGGCTCCACAGTCCTCTGGATTTTGCCCCTGAAACTGATTTGGGCTTCCAGCCTCCATTACTATAAAAGAATAAATGTTGACTATTTTAAGCCACCAAGTCTGTGGACATCTGTTATGGCATCCGTAGGACATGGAGCCCAGGATAAGGGCTCTGAGAAGTAATGTGGGCATCCTTGGGTACTTGTCACCTCTCCCCAAATGATACTCATCCTCTACCGTGCATTCTAATGACAGACACCCTAAGCAAATGCTGCCCATGTTTCTCCTGGTTAGTGTTGTTGCTCTGAGCTCCAGATGCAAACACCCCAAGGCCAACTTCACATTCCCAAGTAGTTGTCTCAGGAAGCCCAGGCATTACACAAAGAGGAGCCCTTCACCCCCCTACACCTCAGACAGGACTGCCTTGGCTTTCTCCATTCAGCAAGTGGTAGGGGCCATCCTTGATTCCTCCACTCCCCTCGTGCCCAGTAGGGCTTCCAGGAACAGGCTGTGATGCTCCCCTCTACTCCCCACTGTGGTCCAGCCACTGTCACCTCAGGGTGGGTCATGGCAACACCCTGGTAATACTCCCAACACCATTTCTGGCTGCATCCTTCACACAGCAGCAGGAAGGACCATCCCAAAACAGTTCTGAGTATGCCTCTCCTTTCACTCAAAATAATGCCCACATTCTTTACTAGGGATGGAGAGAATGCATGGTCCTGCCTGAGCCAGTCTCCCATGCCCTGTGACCAGCACCTGCTCCCTGGTCTCAAAGTCCTCCAGCTCTTCACGGCTCCAGGCTTGCTCCATTTCTCCCTCAACTGAGACACTTCTTCCCAGATCTCCAAGTCCAGCCCCTTCTCAGGAGCCAGGTCTCTGCCTGCACAGGCATTTTCCCCATATGTGCCACTTCTAGATGCCTGTGCCCCGCACCACTCCCCAAGCCCACCCTTGTTTTTCCACTTTTGTAACAATGGTGTCAATCAGTTAACATGCACTATTCACTTATTTACACTAACCCCAAGCTTGGCTTGAATTTGCCCCTCAAAAGTTCTTGTGTTGTAAACTCAATCCCCAATGCAACTTTGCTGGGAGGTGGGGCATAATAAGAGGTGATTGGGTCATGAGGTCAGGTTAGTTACTGTGAGAGTTGATTGTTATGGGTCTCCTCTCAGTGTCTGCGCTTTCGCCATGGGATGACCCAGATGCCAGCGCCGTGCTCTCGGACTTCTGAGCCTTTTCAACTGCAAGAGGTGAATTTCCATTCTTTATCAATTGCCTAGTCCGTGGTATTCTTAGTTTTAGCAGCAGAAAACAGACTAAGGCACCCCACTAGAATGTAAGGCCCAGCCATGCTTGTTCCCAGTCCATGAGCTTCTCCCAGTCCATGGCCGTTGTCTGGCCAATGCTGGATACAGAGCCCAGCACTCAGTAGGAACCCAGTGCCTATTTGTTAAATAAATGTCAAACACCCGCAACTTGAACAGAGCAGGTGATATTTGATACCTATTATTAAATAAGGGAGCCAAAGCCCAGAGTAGTTAAGTGCCTTGTCTGACATCACATAGCTCTAAATAGAAGAACAGAAAAGGTGAAGCGAGGTGTTAGATACGAGGGAGCCGCACATGTAAGGTGCCATGAGAGGCGGGGTGAGTGAAGCTCTTCCCTTGATAGCCAGCTAAAATCAGAAACAGGAGCACGCAGAGGACAGTGACGGGGAGCAGTCAGGAGAGGAGAGAAAAGCTCTCATCTGGTGCTGGGAAACCTGCTGGGCAAAGTCTCACAGTCAGCAGTCTGGGAGGACACAGAGCTAAAGCAGGGGCAGTCAAGAGCCACAAGAAAAAGCCCTGGCTGAGAAGGCCGGCAGCTGTGAGAGGAGTGGGGAGATCTGAGGTAGAGCCAGACACAGAGGTTTCGGCCAGGCCGGCTGCTGGAGCGTGGGCTGAGGGTCAGAAGGGCCTCAGCAGGCTACCCCCACCCCCAGTGAGGTGAGCAGAGCAGGTGGAGGAGCCCAGGGGGAGGGGCACTCCAGCATCACCCCCCACAGATTGCAGATTAGGAATTCTGTGAGATTCTGTGGCCGGAGGACCCCAGAGCCCATGGATCTCAGAGATCAGACCATCCCGTCACCTTGCGTTACAGGTCATAGTGCTCCGCTCTCCTTGCATGCATGGCAAATATTATTCTCAATAAACGCCTTCTGGATAAGTGACGATGAGGTTCATCAAGGTGGGTCAGTGCCCTAGTTATCCATTGACGAATAACAAACCACCCTGAAGAGTGGAGAGAAACCACCAGCCGTGTATTGAGCTGCCAGGTCCCATAGTCCAGGATTGTGACGGATGAAACAGCAGCTGCCAGCCTGTGTTCCTCAGTGCCCAAGCCTCTCCTGAGAACTCCCATGTCCAGAAGCTGTAATTTTCTGGTGTTTCTTGACTCATGTCTAGTGACTGCACCAAGAGGATTCAAGAGTGCGGTTCCGTGAGCCTGGTGACCTGTGTGTGCTTGCTGCCTTTCCCTGCGCCCAGGCTTCTCACAGCACAGCAGCTGGGTCCAAGAAGAGTAGGTTCCCCAAGTGAAACGTGACCATGCCCAATGCCTGGGCACAGGACACGGCCCTTACGACCAGCTCAGAAGGTCACCTGGTATTGTCTACCCATTCTCTGTTGGTTGAAGTGGCCATGTGCCCACCCGGATGCAAGTCAAGAGGCCACAGACCCCACCCTTGGAAGAACCCATGGCCAACACTTTTTTTTTTTAGATGGAGTTGCACAGGCTGGAGTCCAGTGGCATGATCTCTGCTCACTGCAACCCCTGCCTCCTGTGTTCAAGTGATTCTCCTGCCTCAGTCCCTGAGTAGCTGGGACTATAGGCACCTGTCACCACGCCCAGCTAATTTTTGTATTTTTAGTAGAGACAGGGTTTCACCATATTGGTCAGTCTGGTCTCGAACTCCTGACCTTGTGATCTGCCCACCTCAGCCTCCCAAAGTGCTGGGATTACAGGCATGAGCCGCCACACCCGGAAGGGCCAACACTTTTAAACTGCCATTGTCAGGAACTCAGAGGTTCCTGATGCCTGTCTAACTCTGTTTTCTGTTGTATAAATGGAATATCTCACACCGGGCAGTTTGTAAAGAAAAGGAAGTTATTTCTACAGTGCTGGAAGCTGGAAAGTCCAAGGTTCAGGGGCCACATCTGGTGAGGCCCTTCTTGCTGATGGAGACTTCCTGCAGAGTCCCCAGGGCGTGCAGGGCGTCATATGGCCAGGGGACTCACGAGAGAGAGGCAACCTGGCCTTTCCTGCCAACCACTCTCGTGATAACTAATCCACCCCCTCCCTGACCCATCAATCCAGTAATCCAGTAATCAATGGATGGATTAATCCATTCACAAGGGCAGAATTCTCATGACCTAATCACCTCCCAAAGGTCCCACCTCTCAACACTGCTCACACTGGGAACCAAATTTCTGACATGAACTTTTGGGAGACACATTCAAACCACAGAAATGGCCATATTCCCCATCTCTGGTTGCAAAACCCAATGACCACAGACCAGGGGTCTTAGAGAATCAGAATTTACTTCCTTGCAGTTCCAGAGGCTGGAAGTTAGCATCAAGTGTCAGCACAGTTGATTCCTTCTGAGGCCGCTCCCCTCACTCTGCAGATGCCACCTTCCCAGGTATCCTCACAGAGTCGTTCCTCTGTGTGGCTGCGTCCTAATCGCCTCTTATGAGGACACCAGTCACACCGGATCAGGGGCCACCCTAATGACCTCATTTTACCTTAATCACCTCTTTAAAATCCCTAGATCCACACAATTCAGCCTGAGGAGGTGACCTGACTCTCAGGTGAGGTGCTTCCAGTTCTCACAGTCTGCTCAGCTATTTTCACAAAGGCAGAAGCCGATCTCAAAGTCCCCACCCCCTGACTCCATAGAGATGACAGTGGCTAGAAAGGCCAGGAAAGGTCCAGGAGTTAGAGACGTCCACCCGATTTCAAAGCACATCATAGAAGCAAACTGTCTTCTCCCGAACGGAACACAGGAGCATGCTGGCTCTTGCCAAGCACTCGCCCCATTGGAGCAGAGCTGCTGTCTCTTCCGTGATATCCTGGCGTCCTCCGTGGAAGTGCAGATTCCTGGCAGGACTGAATCTGTTCCTTCTTTCTTCTCTCATTTCCTCTGCTGAATGCATAAAGCCATTACAGCAGCTTCTATCTCAATCAATACATATTTTTAGGGCAGAAAGATAGTAGTGGGATCCCATATTGGCAGGAACTATCAGGGAAGCAACAGGATGTCAATTCCTTCATCCTCACCTGGTATCCTTTGCTTTTTCAGCTCTCTTCTCAGTTAAACTGCTCCACACCTTCCCCAGTTTCCCAAAGCCACACGCCATCGGCTGCAAATCAGCACACAGCCCCAGGAAAATCTTTGGCCCGATAGCATGGGATTTTTTTAAATATACATCCCACTGTCTTGAAGTGCAGGCTCCTTCTAACCGCCATAAAAGCATCCTGAGTTTCTTTTTTTTAATCCACAGGCACATGGCGGATTCCCATGCTGCCCACATCTGAGAACAGGAGCTCCGGGCAGCCGGCCTCCACCATGTGCGGCTGACAGGGGCTGGGCAGGGGGCAGGAGGCGGCAGCCAGGCCCGGCACAGATGTCACACTGTCCCCAGAGCTCACGCTTATGGAGAGGTGGATTCTGCTCCATGGCAGGGGAGCTAGGGACACAGCCCGCAGTGCCACATCTGTCCAGGGCATGAGCCTGCTCTGTGAGACCAACACACTCCCCTTCACAGCTCTCCATTCTGAAGGGCATGAACGACCCTGGTCTGTGGAAACCAACCCTGTTCTTAGAATGTCCATCGTTTATGGAATTCATTGTCACTTGCCAGGATTACAGTGGTCATTCTTAAAATGTCAGTTTAAAGCTCTAAAATTATTATCTGCTAAATTCAGACACAATTCTGATGAGGAACTAATTTCTCCCTGAGAATGCCCTCAGCTGCCACAGGGAGAGGACGCAGCAGCCGGGCCAGCTCCCGCAGCTGGGCGGCGTTTTCGGGAGCTGCTGATGGGACCAGGGGCTGTATCTATGCCTGTCTTTCCTTACCACATTACTCTATTTTGGCTTTAAAAGATGCCCCCACAAATGTCCATTACAGATCGACAATGAGATGGCTTCCTTAATTTTTTAGACATACTGGGAAGAAGACTGGATGGAGCGCTGGCCGTGGAAGGGCAGCTGCTTTCTTGGCTGTGAGGAGGCGGGTGGCTATTGGGCAATGAGGCTACTAAGAAGGGCACAGGCCCTAGAGGGGACCCACTCCGGCACAGGGCCCTGGCACAGCAGGCTGGCCTGCCTAGAGGGGCTCTGGGCACCACCTGTCCCCATTTCTGCCGGCTGCCCCCTGCCCCAGGCAGCACATGGAGCAGAAACCCTCAAACCAGCTAGTATTGATGGACATTGATGAGGAGGATTGGGCTCCCGGACAGGTAGAGACGTCGTGGCCAGCACTCCTGGGGAAGGAGACAGAATGGCAGCAAGAATGGCTTGGGGCTCCTCCTGGCAGCAATGGCTCAAACAAGGGTTGCTACGGGGGTCTGGGTTCTGAGCCCTCAGACAGAAGCAAACCCCGTTGTCCCTTGTCACCGCCTTGGGAAGGGGATAGTGAGGTGCACGACTTCAGTGCACCAAAGTCAGCATTCGGAAGGTTCCAGCCAGCCAGAGAAGGTGAGACTGGAAGTAGATTTCCAAACACACAAGCCAGCACCCGCGGCAGGCGCCCACATTAGAAACCCCAGGCAGGTGGTGAGTGTCCCTCAGGAAGATCTGCTCACAGCCTCCCTGCTCCTTCCTCCTCTCTCCTCTGTCTGTCCCTGATTTTTTTCTCTCTCCCTTTGGTCTTCCTCCTCCTCTTCTTAAATACAGAAAAGCCTTGTGTGTGCCCTACCCACCCCTTCATGGTCTGGCTTCTGCCCCGGCCCTGGCCCACCCGACTCCACCCTCACAGCCACATGGCCAATATGGGTCCCGGAAATGGGGTCCTGTTTGTATAAGTCCCTTGGAGGCGGCCCTTCAGCGAGTTGCTGTTACTGCTCCTGATAAGCCGATTGGCTAGATCTGTCCTGTGGCTCTCAGTTCCCTGACCCTGGCTCACAGCCTGGCATGACCTCCACAGCCTGCAGAGCCCATGTCCTCCTTCCTAGGACAGTGAGGGTAGGGCCTCCATGTGATCATGGGCCACAGCCCACATGCACTGCTCATGTGCATCACCACAAGGGCCACACCTGAGAGGATCCAGGACCACCGCCTGAGGCTGAGCAGATGCTGTTGACCAACGACCCAATGAAGACGCAATGGCAAGGGTAGAACACGGTGGGGGCAACTGGGAATGTGCAACATAGAGCCAAGGGTGGAACAGGAGGCAGCTGGGAAGGGGACCCATAGAGCCAATGGGTCACACAAACACAAAAACAGGGCTGTGGGTTGGCACCAGATGCCAGCAGCTGCTCAGTGCTACCCTTCACTGCCCGATGCACACACACATACACATATTCACAGAGCAGAGGCTGGAAGTACACTGCCATCTGCCCTCCTCATGTTCCTCCGTGGGCAGAGCAGCAGCGTCAGGGGCTAAAAAGACAACCCTAAAGGCAGAAAGAAAAGGGAAGCAGTTTCATCTCCTCCCTCAGACAACCTCCAGGTTCAACTCGGGCTCACACCCTCTCTCAGTATAACCCCAGGCTCACACTCACCCTCAGTATAACCCCAGGTTCACACCCTCCCTCAGTATAACCCTAGGCTCACACCCTCCCTCAGTATAACCCCAGGCTCACACTCACCCTCAGTATAACCCCAGGTTCACACCCTCCCTCAATATAACCCAGGCTCACA
>NW_016108831.1:6661-8828 GCF_001604975.1 Cebus imitator | reverse complement strand
TTCAAGCGATTCTCCTGCCTCAGCCTCCTGAGTAGCTGGGATTACGGGCGCCCGCCACCATACCTGCTAATTTTTGTATTTTTAGTAGAGATGGGATTTCACGATCTTGGCCAGGCTGGTCTTGAACTCCTGACCTCGTGATCTGCCCACCTCGGCCTCTCAAAGTGCTGGGATCCCAGGCGTGAGCCACTGTGCCCAGCCCAGGTACCCTTTATCTTTGTTGGCTAATCGGTCACCTGGTTCAAGTCCCAATCCTGAACCCCATGTAGAGGTTCCTGCAAACCTCTCAGAGCCTCAGTTTCTCCTTCCAGAGAATGGGCTGCTGAAGGCCGGGCGCAGGGGCTCACGCCTGTAATCCCAGCACTTTGGGAGGCTGAGGTGGGCAGATAATGAGGTCAAGAGATCTAGACCATCCTAGCCAACATGGTGAAACCCCGTCTCTACTAAAAAATACAAAAATTAGCTGGGCGTGGTGGCATGCGTGTGTAGTCCCAGCTACTTGGGAGGCTGAAGCAGGAGAATTGCTTGAACCCAGGAGGCGGAGATTTCAGTGAGCCACTGCACTCCAGCCTGGCACCTGGTGACAGAGCAAGACACTGTCTGAAAAAAAAAAAAGAAAGAAAGAAAATGGGCTGCTGCTCACTGCTCTGTGTCCCTCACAGAAAACAGTGTGGGTATTAGAAGGGAGATTGTGTTTAAAAGTGATTTGTAAGCCAGACAGCTCTCCACACGTGTAAGGGATTATCGCTATTGTGCATGGATAAAATCACATTTATGTGGAATCATCCAGGAGCTCCTAGCTTGAGGTAGAATTCTACCTCAGTCATTCCTGACTTCTACTCCCTTACCAAGTCGTGTTCTACCCTGCCTGGACTCTTCGTAGCTAGAAAGCATGTCAGTGAATCGCTTCTGCAAATTAATTTTTTTGAGACAGGTCTGGCTGTGTTGCCCTGGCTAACATGCAGTGTGTGATCTCAGCTCCCTGCAACCTCTGCCTTCTGAGTTCCAGCAATTCTCCCACCTCAGCCTCCCTAGTAGCTGGAGCTCCAGGCACAAACCACCACACCTGGCTAGTTTTTGTATTTTCTGTAGAGACAGTGTTTCATCATATTGCCCAGGTTGGTCTCAAACTCCTGGGCTCAAGTAATTTACCTGCCTCGGCCTCCCAAAGTGCTGAGATTACAGGCATAAACCACCACATCTGGCAAATGTCAGTGGATAACTTCTGAATCTTAGAAACGCGGGGACCTCTGGAGGGAAAGCTAAACCAGCCTTCTGGAGTCTGTCAGCCAAGCTGGAACGCAATGGCACACTCAACACAGGCCCATTTGAGAAGTTTCAGGAAGAGACCATTCATCAGGATGCAGGTAGGGACCCAGGGGTAGTGAGAGCTGGGATCATCACCACCCCGGGCCTGGCGGGCAAATGCAGGGAGAAGTCACTGGAACCTGCAGACAGAGATGGCTGGTGGGAGACAAAAATGCCCAACAGAGGCAGGGAAGGTGCTAGGGGGTCCACAGCCCTCAGCCTCGCTCTCCCAGCACTTCCATTCTCCTGGGCTTCTTTCTTTTTTTTTTGAGATGGAGTCTCACTCTGTCACCCAGGCTGGAGTGCAGTTATGCAATGTCAGCTCACTGCAACCTCTGCCTCCTGGGTTCAAGCGATTTGCCTGCCTCAGCCTCCCAAGTAGCTAGGACTGCAGGCACCTGCCACCATGCCCGGCTGATTTTTGTATTTTTGGTAGAGAAGGGGTTTCACCATGTTGGTCAGGCTGGTCTCAATCTCCTGACCTCATGATCCACCTGCTGCAGCCTTTCAAAGTGCTGGGATTACAGGCGTGAGCCACCACGCCTGGGCCCTTCTTTCCTTCTTTATTATTTTATGTGTGTGTGTATATATATATATGAAGCCTGGGCTTCTTATGGTCCAAACCAAACCAAACAGAAATTTGGAAGGCACTGAGGTACCATCCATACGGGGCAGCCTCCCCCGTGTGTCCTTTAGCCAGGTGTGGTGGCACCTATAGTCCCAGCTACTCGGGAGGCTGAGGCAGGAGGATCACTTGAGTCCAGCAGGCCAAGGCTGCAATAGGCTATGATTGCATCACGGCACTCCAGCCCCAGGAACAGAGCAAGATCTTGTCTCTTTTTCTTTTTTTTTTTTTTTT
>NW_016108831.1:2988-4441 GCF_001604975.1 Cebus imitator | reverse complement strand
GCGAGGGAGAAGACATGGGCTGAAAAGCGACCTATTGGGTCCTATGCTCACTACCTGGGTGACAAGATCAGTTACCCAAACCTCAGCATCACACAGTGTACCTATGTCCCAAACCTGCACATGTACCCCATGAATCCAAAATCAAAGCTGAAGAAAAAAGAGAGAGAGAAACAACACAGACGCACACACAGAGGACAAAAACATGTGAGGACACAGGCAGAGCTTGGAGTGATAAAGCTGCAGGCTAAGGGATTGCCTGGAACCCTCGAAAAGGACAGAGCCAAGGAGGAATTCTCCCCTAGAGCCCTCAGGGGGAGCACAGCCCTACTGATACCTTGATTCTGGACTTCTAGCCTCAGAACTGTGAGAGAGGACATTTCTGTTGGCTTAAGCAGCCCAGTTTGTGCTCATTGGTTTCAGCAGCCCTGGAGAATGAATAAGCAGCTCTCCTGTGAGCTCCAATGTTCATCTTTTCTCTCTGGGAGTTTAGGTTCCATAAACTCCCGGACTCTAGCAGGACCCTAGGACGGCCTCTCAGGGACCCTGGGCTTCCCCTCCACCCCCTTTCTCTCCCTCCCTGCTCCCTCCCCCAGATGTCTTAGATTTCTGTGGAAAAGCACCAGCCAACCCTGGATTCAACTGGCAGCGATGCAATGCTTGTTTTCCTGTTTCTTCCCAACCTTCTCTGCATTTTAAAATTGTTTCCACCCCTCACTACGGGCCAAACAAGTCATTCCCCAAGGTCAAGAAAAATGCTCACCGGCCTTCAACCTGCAAAATATTAGTCACAGATGCTGGGACCGGAACTCCAGGGCCTCTCCCCTGTCATCTGTGTCCGGCTCTGGGTATAGGCAGGGGGTCTGGGGAGCCCTGGGGCACTGGAGGTGGGGCGCAGAGGGAGGAGGCAGGACATGCTGCTTTCTTGGCCTGGCATAGTACCTGGTACGCGGGGAGGCATGGCAGGCTTCTATCCTGGTGTCTGGGCTCACTTCACCCTCGCTCTGCTCGGGAGTGCAAAGGACAAGGCAAGTCTACATTGGCCAACCTCTACTAGAACCCAACAGTATGACTAGATGGAGGAAGCAGAACTCCAGGATGCTTGTAAGTGTTAAACGCTTCCCCCAGCACTTTGCATAAGTTAAATCACTTAACCTTACTAAGGCAGGAGCAGGAGACACGGAGATGCTGAGTAACTATGGGAGGTAACAGAGCTCCGGTCTCCAGGGACATCACTAATGCCTGGGGACGCTCCCACTTCAGGCTTGAAAAGGGCTCTGCTTTTGAGGTGATGGGATCTGCCCACACTCCTGATGAAGACCAAGCACAGGCAGGGTGCAGTGGCTCACGCTTGTGATCCCAGCACTTTGGGAGGCTGAGGTGGGCAGATCACCAGAGGTTGACAGTTCAAGACCAACCTGACCAACATGGAGAAACCCTGTCTCTACTAAAAATA
>NW_016108831.1:0-1108 GCF_001604975.1 Cebus imitator | reverse complement strand
AAAAAGGGCCAGGCATGATGGCTCGTGCTTGTAATCCCAGCACTTTGGGAGGCCAAGGTGCGTGGATCACAAGGTCAAGAGATTGAAACCATCCTGGCCAAAATGGCAAAACCCTGTCTCTACTAAAAATACAAAAATTAGCTTAGGGTGGTGGTGTGTGCTACTTGGGAGGCTGAGGCAGGAGAATCGCTTGAACCCAGGAGGTGAAGGTTGCAGTGAGCCAAGATTGCGCCATTGCACTCCAGTCTGGCAACAGAGCGTGAATCCGTCTCAAGAAAAGAAAAAAAAAGTCATAGTTTCCTGGCTGTCTTGGGACTCTGGAGCTTGGCACTTGGTTGCCATCTTGTGAGGAAGCCCAAACTACCTCAAGTGGAGAGACCTAGGCAGGTGTTCTGGCTGACAGCCCAGCTGAGATCGCAGCTGACAGCTGGTACCACCCACCAGACATGAGTGAAGATGACCCAGATGGTTCCAGTCCCTAGCCACTGACTCACCTCTCATCTTTGAGTCTTCCCAGCTGAGACCTCTTGCATCAGGAGCAGAAACAAGCCATTCTGTGTGCCGTCCAAATTCCTAAGACTCATTGATGCCAGAGGCATAATAAAGTGGTTGTTTGGGGAAGAGTTTATTTGGCAGTAATTGTGGATGCTAGACAGAATATATCTTTAGGCTGCCTCCGATCATGTTAAGAGGAGGCAACTGGTATGCCTCGGGAGAAGACCAGCAAGTCTGCCTGTGGTTCTGAGAGTCTAAAAGCTGCCTGACCTGAAGCCACATCAGGGGTGGTGGTGACTTAAAAAGCAGGCAAGGAATGGGGAGGACATGAGGTAAGGTTCAAGGGCAGGATTATAAGACAGGGTATGTGAACAAAAAGTCACCCTCTACTAGCAAAGATTCCATTTCAGGAGCCCAGATGTCAAGAGTTTTTTGTTTTTTTTTTTTTTTTTTTTTTTTTGTTTGTTTTTTTGAGGCGGAGTCTCGCTGTTGTCACCCAGGCTGGAGTGCAGTGGCGCGATCTCGGCTCACTGCAACCTCTGCCTCCTGGGTTCAAGCGATTCTCCTGCCTCAGCCTTCTGAGTAGCTGGCATTACAGGTGCACACCACCACA
>NW_016108830.1:7661-8831 GCF_001604975.1 Cebus imitator | reverse complement strand
GGTTAGGAGACAAGACTGGCGCAGCCGGACCAGAACACGCCGCCATGCCAAAAGCGGCCAACACTAACTCCACGCGGAGTATTTGAAAGGTACAAACAGGCCGGGCACGCCTGTAATCCCAGCACTTTGGGAAGCGAGGTCAGTAGATAACTTAAGATCAGGGATTCGCCACCAGCCTGGCCAACATGGTGAAACCCCGTCTCTACTAAAATACAAAAATTAGCCGGGTGTAGTGGTGGGCGCCTGCAGTCCCGGATAGGGAGGCTGAGGTAGGAGAATCGCTTGTACCCAGGAGGGAGCGGTTGCAGTGAGTGAGCCGAGATGGCGCCACTGAACTCCAGCCTGGGCGACAGAACAACAATGTCTCAAAAAAAAAGAAAAGTGCAAACAGCCACAGCCTCGCTTAAAACCCGCACATCCCGTCGCATTTACAACAAAGCCCCAGTGTCATACCTTGACACACAGAGCCCTGGGCTTCCAGCCTATCCTCTCGCAGCTCTTCCCTCCTGTGCTGCGCTCCAACCCCACTGCCGGGTCCTTCCTTCTGCCCCAGGAACACTGTGGGCCTGTCTCGTCTGACAGGACGGTGGGGGCTCAGCTCTCCACATCCCGCTCCTTAGTCTTCAGGCGTCGGTGCCAACGCCACCTCCTAAAGGGGACCCTCCTGCGCCACCAAGTGTGCCTCTCCCCCAAGAGGCTCTTCGGTCTCACAAAGTAGCCATGCTGCCCCAAGGCTGTAAGTTTCCTAAGGGCTGTGGACAGAGGAACACAGGAGGGGCTTACACTACTGAGGGAAAGAATAAGCAAATTAGGGCCGGGAGCGTTGGCTCACGCATATAATCCCAACACTTGGAGAGGCTGAGGCGAGTGGATCACCTGAAGCCAGGGGTTCGAGAACACACTAACCAACACGGTGAAATCCGGTCTCTACTAAAAATGTACAATTAGCTGGGGGTGGTGGCGGGCTCCTGCATCCCAGCTGCTCGGGACGCTGAGGCAGGAGAATCGCTTGAACCCGACAGGTGGAGATTGCGGTGAGCCGAGATGGCGCTATTGGAGTCCAGCCTGAGCAACAAGAGCAAAACGCCCTCTCAATTAAAAATAAATAAATAAATAAATAAATAAATAAGCAAATTAAGGGATAAGAGCAGCATCTCAAGAGCAGAGGTA
>NW_016108830.1:3547-5505 GCF_001604975.1 Cebus imitator | reverse complement strand
CAAGTGAGAACAGAGGCTTCTCCCTTCAGAATGCCCACCACCTCTCTGATCCCCAACTCTGACTCTGTTAAGCTATTTCTTTTCTTGGTCCTCGTATCTTAATCAGATTTTTTCTTTTTTTTCCTTTTGTACCAGGGTCTCACTCTGTTGCCCAGACTGGAGCACAGTGGCAGGATCTGGGCTCACTGCGACCTCTGCTTCCCAGGTTCAAGCTACTCTCCTGCCTCAGTCTCCTCAGTAGCTAAGACTACAGGTATCTGTCACCACGCCTGACTAATTTTGTGTATTTTTAGGAGAGATGGGGTTTCACCACACTGGCCAAGCTGGTTTCAGACTCCTGACCTTGTGATCCACATACCTTGGCCTCCCAAAGTGCTGAGATTACAGGTGTGAGCCACCACACCCAGCCCCTAATCAGCTTTTAAGTCCGCTATTACATGATGCTTTTGTATCCTCCTGAGATCTTAAAGTATAAATTATATGATCTATACTTGTTATACCATCCAGTCCTCACAAAACTGTATTTTTTTAAACAGTAAAATCAGCTCCACCAGCATTTATGGAGTAGTTATTAAGGCAGCAATACTATCCTGAGAGGGAGGAACACATAGGGAGACATGAGAAGCCTTAGAGCTTACAGTGAGAAATAACGTGGCACACTGGTGAGAATGTACACACAAATACAGTCTCTCTAAATACAGGGATATAAAACTGCATTTTTTTGAACTGCCATTTACACATCACATTGTATTCTAATTGCTTCATATGTAAAAATACTTAAATGTTTTTCCTAATATCCCAAACTGAAAAGTGATGAACATATTTAATTCTCTGTCTTTTCATTTTACTTGATTTCTTAGACAATTCAGATACTGTGGGGGAACTTAGGGGAACAAGCTTGAAAACCAAAGTGCTTAAGTAAAATTCATTGTGAGTGCTCACTATGTGCTAATTACTAGAATGGCAGATTCGGGGGATAAAACAGTGAGCAAAAACCAGCAGTGATCCTGCACTGGTAGAGTTTACAGTGCGATGGAACGAACCGGTAATAATCAGACCAGTCAATGATGAATTATCGCAATAAGTGCTGCACAGAAGACCCAGGGTGCTGAGTGCACAGCACAGAGAGCACAATGTGGACCTGACCTGTGAGCAGGGAATGGACCGGGCATCCAGGAGGGCTTCCATGATCAAGGACACACAGCTAGAGGAAAAACCTGAGGAGCGCAAAGAGTACGTCAGGCAGAGAGAGGTGGGGGCAAATTCCTTGCGACTAGAGGGTGCAGGACAGTTCCAAGGAACTGAGAGGAAGTGGGAACCAAAGGGCAAGTGAGAGCTTGATGGGAAATGAGGCAAAAGAAGCAGGGAGGGACCAGACCTTGCAGGACTTTTTGGGTTAAGGATACATCTTCACCCTCAAGACAACAAACAGCCACAAAGGAGTTCTGCCTCTGTTGCTAATTACATCCTAAGACCACTTATGCAGAGCATCTGGCGTAGTCACAGATCCGTGGCAGTAGGCAGCGAATGCTGATTCCCTCCCAAAAGTATCCTGCAACATTTACTGCTTTATGCAAAGTCTACCAATTAACAATCAAAATGAATATCTCTTGTATTTTCACATCAGTATCGCTGTGAAATGAATTAGTATGTATGAGAGATAATGGAATGCCCATTATCTCTCAACATACAAATACAATCAGCCTTTGATATCCAAAGGTTCTACCTCTGAAACCAAATGCAGATCAAAATGCAGAATTCAACAGACGTGAAATCTATGGATAGAGGCCTGATGTTTTGTATATATGGGTTCCAAAGAGCCAACTGCGGGACTTGAGTCTCTGCAACATTTGATATCTGTGGGGGTCTCAGAACCGATTCCCCATAGATAACAAAGCACAACTGGATATACGAAAAGCAATTGTAGTTTTATTCCCTAGAAATAAACATTCTGGAAA
>NW_016108830.1:0-1041 GCF_001604975.1 Cebus imitator | reverse complement strand
GGGACTCGAGATCAGTCACAACTACTTGGGAGGAGAACACAAAGACCACCAGTTTCCTGTTGTGGTGCTGGATGTTCCGCGGTAGGCTCACATGAAGGCAGAATCAACCCTGACGGGGACTCAAGATTAGTCACAACTACCTGGGAGGAAAACACAAAGACCACAAGTTTCTTGCTGTGGTGCCAGGTGTTCCGTGGCAGGCTCACTTGAAGGCAGGCTCAACCCTGATGGGGACTCAAGATCAGTCACAACTACTTGGGAGGAAAACACAAAGACCGCCAGCTTTATTGCTGTGGTGCCAGATGTTCAGTGGCAGGCTCACTTGAAGGTGGAATCAACCATCACGGGGACTCCAGATCAGTCACAACTACTTGGAGGGGAATGCAAAGACCACCAGTTTTCCTCCTGTGGTGCCGGATGTTCAGTTGCAGGCTCACTTGAAGGTGGAATCAACCTTGATGGGGACTGGAGGTCAGCACAAACACTCGGGAGGAGAACAGTAAGACCACCAGCTTTCTTGCTGTGGTGCCAGATGTTCAGTGGCAGGCTCACTTGAAGGTGAAGTCAACCTAGATGGGGACTCCAGATCAGTCACAACTACGTGAGCGGAAAACACAAGAATGCCAGCTTCTTTGCTGTGTGTGCCTGGTGTTCAGCGGCTGCCTCACTTGAAGGCGAAGTCAGCCCTGATGGGAACTCAAGATCAGTAACAAGTACTTGGGAGGAGATCACCAAGTCTGCTAGCTTTATTGTTGTGGTGCCGGATGCTCAGTGGCAGGCTCACGTGAAGGTGGAATCAACCAGGATGGGGACTCAAGATCAGTCACAACTACTTGGGAGGAGATCACAAACTCCACCAGCTTTCTTGTTGTTGTGCCAGGTGTTCAGTGGCAGGATCACGTGAAGGTGGAATCAACCGTGATGGGGACTCAAGATCAATCACAACTACGTGGGAGGAGAACACAAAGACCGCCAGCTTTCTTGCTGTATTGCCGGATGTTCAGTGGCAGGCTGACTTGAAGGTGGAGTCAATCCTGATGG
>NW_016108829.1:7369-8835 GCF_001604975.1 Cebus imitator | reverse complement strand
AAACTCCGTCTCAAAAAAAAAAAAAAAAAGAAAGAAAAGAAAAGGAGCCCCAAATTATCTTCCTTTCTAACAAAGAGCCGCCTGTAAAATCTAGCTGCTCACATAGATGCCGGCAGTTGTGCCACTCTTCTTCAAGATGGCGGGCCCATCTTCCCTGCTGTTTATCAGCCAGGTGTACAGCAAGGAGCAGACAAGATGGCGCTGGTCAACGAGAGAGTTCATTTGTATAATGAGGGCCGGGCGGCCAGCCTTCCCCGTGCTATGTAAATATCATACTTGATGGAACCAATCTGTGAGCCCTATGTAAATGAGACACCGCCTCCTCAAACCTGCCTATAAAATCTGGCTCCTCTGAGGCCTGCTGGTTTTCTTCGCGGGGAGACCCCTATTTCTCTCTAGGGACAGAGCTGTTTCTCTTTCTTCTCTTCTGCCTATTAAACCTCTGCTCCTGAACTCCTCTTGTGTGTCCTATGCTAAGTTTTCCTGGCACAAGATGAAGAACCCCAGGGTATGTACCCTAGACAACGCAGCCGCTTCAAAAGTAAGCAGCAGTCGTCATATCACAAAAAGTCATCCCAATTTTAGTACTTATCCCTAAAAGAGAAGGACTGTGCCATTGTATACCAGCCTTAAGGACTGTAATTTAAATATATAACCTTTGGCAGGGTTTGGTGGCTCATGCCTGTAATCTCAGCGCTTTGGGAGGCCGAGGCGGGCAGATCACTTGAGTCTGGAGATTGAGGCTACAGTGAGGCAGTCAGGAGTTCGAGACCAGCCTGGCCAGCATGGTGAAACCCTATTTCTACTAAAAATACAAAAATTAGCTGGGCATGGTGGTGGGCGCCTGTAATCCCAGCTACTCAGGACGTTGAGGCAGGAGAAACGCTTGAACGCAGGAGGCGGAGGTTGCAGTGAGCCAAGATTGTGCCACTGCACTCCAGCCTGGGCAACAGCGAGACTCCATCTCAAAAAAAAAAAATTAAAAGACTCTGGTTGAGCTTGATAGCTCCTACCTGTAAGCCCAGGACTTTGAGAGGTTGAGGTGGGAGAATTGCTTGAACCCAGGAGTTCAAGACCAGCCTAGGCAACATGATGAGATTCCATCTCTACAAAAAATTTAAAAAATTAGCCAGGTGTGGTTGGCACATGCCTGTAGCCCCAACTACTCAGGAGGCTGAGATGGAAGGATCACTTGAGTCTGGGAGATCGAGGCTACAGTGAGCCGTGACTGCACCACTGCACTCCAGCCTGAGCCACAAGAGGAGGCCTTTGTCTTGGGGGAAAATAAAAGAAAATCCGGCAAATGATATTCATAGACATGGTGACAAAGAGTTGAAATTTGTATTATATGAGCCGGGCGCGGTGGCTCACGCCTGTAATCCCAGCACTTTGGGAGGCCGAGGCGGGTAGATCACGAGGTCAAGAGATCGAGACCATCCTGGTCAACATGGTGAAACCCCGTCTCT
>NW_016108829.1:0-5434 GCF_001604975.1 Cebus imitator | reverse complement strand
TACAAAAAATTAGCTGGGCATGGTGGTGCGTGCCTGTAATCCCAGCGACTCAGGAGGCTGGGGCAGGAGAATTGCCTGAACCCAGGAGGCGGAGGTTGCGGTGAGCCAAGATCGCGCCATTGCACTCCAGCCTGGGTAACAAGAGCGAAACTCCGTCTCAAAAAAAGAATAAATAAATAAATAAATAAATAAACAAAAATAAATATAAAACCTAGAACTCAAAAAAAGGCAGGACATTAGGGAGATGAAGGTGGTAAGGGAGCTCTGTAACTGGGTGTGGATGTGACATTTTCAATGGAAATACTGAAAATGAGTCTTGACTCATGCAAATATTCATTCGAAAATATGTCTCCAGCACCTAATTGGGAACACAGAGCAGAAAACACAGGTGCTGCCCTTTGAGGAGGGAGGCACAGGGCTGACAGAGGAGTGGTCACTGCACAGCCTGTGATCGCCCAGGGGGCGCTGAGCAGAAAAGCGAAGGCCTGGAATGGCACCTGAGGCCCAACGACACTCCTGTCAACGGGACAAAAACAGACACTGCCCAAGGCTGCGCCAGGCACTGGATGTGGAGGCACAGGTGTGTAAACGAAGCTGGAATGGATTGGAAAACGACACACCAAATTCAGGAAAAGTGCTACCTGCAAAAACGGGAGGCGGAACGGGATGGAACCAGGAGTGATCATTAAAAGGGAAAAAAAGATTGCAAGCAAATGACATAAAATGTGATATTTCTGGGCAGAATAAACGCATTGGTTGAGACCTGTACAAACGTGCTGGGATCAAGGAGGAGTGTTTAGGAACCTGAGGAGGGAGAGAGGTGACCTGTGCTCAGGAGGAGTTGGCCAGCCCCAGCGGGACCAGAGGCCTGGTGGGTGGGGTTCAGAGGCCTTCCAGGCAAAAGCACTCCAAAAGTAAGAGTGTGCCTGCTGTGGGAGAAACTGTGGCAAGGAGGCGTGGCAGGTGCATGAAAGGCCCGGGTGCCCTGGAAGGACATCACGCTTCACTCTGAGGGAGATGGGAAGCTTGTTCTGGGCAGTATGAAGGGTAAACTGACAGAGGGGCCTACAGAGCCAGGACCTTCCTCAGTGCTCTGGAAGCCTGGAGGCCAGCACACCCAGTTGCCATCTGCAGCAGCACTGGGTACAGCGCAAATTGGGGAGAAGCCCGGGGGAGCAGTTTCAGGCGAGGAAGAGGGTGGGGAGAGGGCTCAGCGAGTTGGGGAACCAGTGGTTTGGCGACAAGGCCAGGTGGCAGCTGGCTGTATTTTAGGGGTGTCCAGTGCCCCATCCCAAGAGTACCCTGACCTCCTTGGAGGAGATCACCTCATGCCTGCTTCCCTCAAGGAGAGCTAAAGGGATCACATCCTTCCTAGCTTGCCCCAGCCTGGAGGGACAGGAATGTGTTATCCCCTGGCCAACTGGCCATTCTTGCCTAGGGCTTTGGCTCCTGAGTGAGCTGAGGACATTGATGGTGACAGGTCCTTTACAAAAGCAGGTGCAGCAGGGGTGGCTGAGACCCGGGGTCCTGGCCATGACTGGCTTCCGCCCCCAGAGCCCTCACTTCCTGACTTTCCCAAGCCTGGTTTCCCATCTACTGTCCGTTCTGTGAGCTCTCTCCACTGTGGGCTTCCATTAAATTCCCCTCTGCTTAAAGTAGCCGGAGCCAGTTTCCTGCTCCCAGACACAAGCATGGGCCTGAGTCAGCCACTCATCTGCCAGCCGGCCAGGGAGTCAGCCAGAGTCTCTGCGGTCTGCTCCTCACAGTGCATCTTGCACCTGATTCATTCCCCTGACCTCTCTCCAGATCTGTATTTTCTCACTCTTAGGCAGCTGCAGCTGCTTCCAGCCTGGGCTACCTCCCAGCTCTCTGCATCCTAAGTTCCCTTACGTATCACTGTTGGACTTTTATCCTGAGACTTCCTGCTCAAGAAGTTCATGTGGCTCCCCATTGTCCAGAGGTCAAGTCCAGTGTCCATAACCTTCTGTAGTCTGGCCCTGCCCCCTGCCACCTGACTGGAGAAGCCCTGTGTTCTCCTTGAGGGGCTCCAGGCAGGCCACCTTGCAGCCTTCTTCCAATGGAAAGCCTGTCCTAAACCTTGGTATGAGTTCGGGGTGGGGGTTGGCTCTCTGGATCAGGGTCAGTGCCCCAGGTACCTCCCTTAGTTTGGGGCAGTCACTGACCCCCTTGGGGTTGCTGCCATCTTCGGAAGGCCTGGGCTGTGTCAGGTGGCCGCTGTCACTCCTCTCAGTGGAACGGATGCTCTGCAAAGGCCCTCCTGTCTTTTGTGAGGCCCAGCCCTGGCAGAGGTCTTGGAGGGACCAGCCAAAGCCTGCCTTTCTCCGCCTCCTGCCTTCATCATTGCAATCCCATGAGCCAGGGGGGCACAGGCAGCTTGCACTGTGGAACTTCAGGAAAAAGGAGGCATTGATGCCAGGCCCACAGAGGCACAGAGCTCTTCCTTGGCACCTGCTGTGTGGACAAAGGCCTGGCCAGTGTGTGGAGTCCAGGGTCCTGTGGTGCCTTGGGCCCTGCCTGTGTGAGTCGCTGCCTGCAGGGCCTCCCGCACCCTGTGGCCGCATCGCCTCCTGACCACTGCGGGCAACGGACGAGCTCTCGTGTAGGTGTGCACCCTGGGCTGTCTCTCCAGCTTACAAGAATGGCCCCCTTTCAGGTCATTGTCTTGAGCTGTCTAGACCCATCCACAGTTTTAGCACAGGGCTCTAAGGAGTTAAACATGCCGTGAAACATGCCCCACTTCCCAAGATATAATTAGACCACAGTCCTCTCCCTGGGGGAGTGTGCGTGTGTGTGTATGTGTGTGTGTGTGTGTGTGTGTGTGAGAGAGAGAGAGAGAGAAAGAGAGAGAGAGAGAAAGACAGAGGGAGGGAGGGAGGGGAAGGGAGGGAGATGGAGATTGGCTGAGGGCCTGCCTCCGGCTCAGGGCTTGTCACCCATGAGCAGCTTGGCTCCCTGCCATGCTCTCTCGCCTCTTGCCTCTTGCCATTGGCAAGATAAACGGAGGAAGGCTCCTGCGGAGCAGGCAGACAGGCAACGCTGCTTAGAGGGAAGCTGGCCCAGAGGCCCAGGTCTACCTACCCTTCACTGTCCTGGCTCGGCGACTCTCCTCACCCTTTGCTGCAGGGCTCACCCATCCCCACTGGATTAGGCTGTGTCCCCGAAAGGCCAGTCGGGGACATTTTTCCTCTTGGTATTTGGGCATGCTCACCTGTGGACTGTTTTTGAGAACAAATTTTAAGCATTAATAGCCTTTTTTTCCTGATAAAGTAATAGAGAAAAACATTTTTTAAAAAAGAGAGTAAATCTCCCTGATTTGTTTTGTTTTGAGGTGGCTCTGTCGCCCAGGCTGGAGTATACTGTTGTGATCTCAGCTCACTGCAGCCTTGACTTCCTGGGCTCAAGGGATCCATCCTCCCACCTCAGCCTCTGGGACTAAAGGCGTGTGTTGCAACACTCAGCTAATTTTGTTTAGTTTTTGTAGAGACGAGGTCTCACTATGTTATCCAGGCTGGTCTCAAACTCCTGAGCTCAAGCAATCCCCCCACCTTGGCCTCCCAAAGTTCTGAGATTACAGGCAGGAGCCAAGGTGCCTGGCCTATTGTTAGTTTTTTAGAGTGTGATTGTAGTATTAAGTCACATTTTTATTTTTGTTTATTAAAGAAGGTGGGGGAGGGAAAAAGAGAAAAGGGGTAAACTATATTTTTATTATTTTATTTTATTTTTGAGATGGAGTCTCTGTTGCCCAGACTGGAGTGCAGTGTTGCCATCTCGGCTCACTACAACCTCCACCTCCCGGGTTCAAGTGACTCTCCTGCCTCAGCCTCCCAAGTAGCTGGGATTACAGGCATCCACCACCACACTTGGCTAATTTTTGTATTTTTAGTAGAGACAGGCTTTCATCTTGTTGGTCAGACTGGTCTCCTGATCTACCCACTTCGGCCTCCCAAAGTGTTGGGATTACAGGCGTGAGCCACCATGCCCAGCCATATTTTATCTTATTTTTTTGAGACGAGTCTCGCCCTGTTGCCCAGGCTGGAGTGCAGTGGCTCACTGCAACCTCCTCCTCCTGGGTTCAAATGGTTCTCCTGCCTCAACCTCCCGAGTAGCTGGGATTACAGGCATCCACCACCACGCCCAGCTAATTTTTGTATTTTTTAGTAGAGACAGGGTTTCACCATGTTGGCCAGGCTGGTCTTGAACTCCTGATCTTGTGATCCACCTGCCTTGGCCTCCCAAAGTGTAGGGATCACAGGCGTGAGCCACGACGCTCTGCCAAAGGTTATATTTTTAAAGTACAGTCCTTCTCTTTTAGGGATAAGTACTAAAATTGGGATGACTTTATATTCTATGACAACCTCTGCTTACTTTTGAAGCAGCTATGTTTTCTGCGGTACATACCCTGGGGTTCTTCACCTCGTGCCAGGAAAATTTAGGACATGGACACACACGAAGAGTTTAGGAGCAGAGGTTAAACAGGAAGAAAAGAAAGAGAAACAGCTAGCTCTCTCTGTACAGAGAGCAACGGGTCTCCCAGCGGAAAAGACCGGCAGGTAGTGGACATGCCAGATTTTATAGGCAGGTTTGAGGAGGCGGTGTCTCATTTACATAGGGCTCACGGATTGGTTCCATCAGGTATGATATTTACATAGCACGGGGAAGGCTGGCCGCCCTGCCCTGCCCTTATTATGCAAATGAACTCTCTAGTTGACCAGCGCCATCCTGTCTGCTCTTTACCACACCCCTGGCTGATAAAGAGCAGGGAAGATGGGACCGCCATCTTGAACATGCGTGGCACAACTGCCGGCATCTATGTCTGCCGCTAGATTTACAAGCGGCCCTTTGTTAGAAAGGAAAATAATTTGGGGCTGCTGCTTTTTTTTAATTTTTTTTTTTAATTGGAGTGCAGTGGCTGATCTTGACTCACTGCAACCTCTGCCTCCCAGGTTCAAGCGATTCTCCTGCCTCAGGCTCTCCTGGGGCTGCTTATCATTAAAAGGAAAGCTTTACCAAGGCCTTCCCTGTCTTCACTATCTGCCTAATAATTTCTTCTTAACTCCTGTATCACTTTGAAATGGGGAGAGAGAGATGGATAGAAGTATAAATGAAATAAAATTGCTCTAAAAACCAAAACAAAGTATCTCCCTATTTTCTCACTGAACACAGATACTTCAGTGACCAGATGCGTGGGAGCATCTCCCTATACCTAGCAAGCCGCAGAATTCAGCTCGATTCTGACACTGTCTACCTGAGAAACGGCGTCAGATCCCGCAGGTTGGAGGCTGAGTCCCACAGGACTTCAGACACCAATCGCAAGCCCCAGATTGCTTTGCTTGTGCTTTTGACGGACAGCTTTAAATCTGGGTTCCCAAGACACCCTCCTTTTTTTTTTTTTTTTTTTTTTTTTTTTTTTTTT
>NW_016108828.1:7834-8876 GCF_001604975.1 Cebus imitator | reverse complement strand
GAGTTTCGCTCTTGTCACCCAGGCTGGAGTGCAGTGGCATGATCTTGGCTCACTGCAACCTCCGCCTCCCAGATTCAAGTGATTCTCCTGCCTCAGCCTCTGGAGTAGCTGGGACTACAGGCACTCGCCACCATGCCCAGTTAATTTTTGTATTTTTGGTAGAGACACGGTTTCACCATGTTGGCCAGGATGGTCTTGAACTCCTGACCTTAGGTGATCTGCCTGCCTTGGCCTCCCAAAGTGCTGGGATTACAGGCGTGAGCCACTGTGCCCAGTGGCTGCCTCCTCCTCTATTAAATCCAATACTGATAAAATCTCCAGTTAACCCAATGAACCAGTTAGCAAATATTTGTTGTGCAAATTTACTGCAGATTGCTCTATTTAATGTCTGCCTATAACCTTAGACACAGATGACTCTGTCTCCCCGGTACAGCAAGTGGGCAGAGCTTCCTCATTTGAAAACATTTTAGCTTCCTGCACTTACCCACTGGTTGCTTTTGCCTAACTGGCACCTGTGGCTGTCATTCTCCTGCTGTTTTTAATTGCCCCTCTCAAGACCAGCTGATTGCTTAAAGAACATTTCTGGTATCGGGCCTATGGCAGTAATGTGTGTCTGTGGATTTCTTTGCTATGAGGCTTGACTTCTTGATCGGGTTCATAAGGCTGGTGGGCAGCCTGAGATCTTTGCTTATTTCCTACATCTTCGGAAAGGTACTGTGATGCTTACCAGTTGCTGACGCACATTATCAGTTCATAATTCCATTACCATTACCTATTTTCTGAGCACACGTGACCTGCAAGCCCCATGCTTGCTCCATCCAGGATGCAGGCAAAGTTAAGTTGGGTCTCCTTCCCCTTGCGGAGTCCCTGGCACAGTTGGGATGAAGGGAAGTCAGAAACACACAGAAGTCGCCTCATCATACCAGGCCTTTGGTGCTAAATGATGATGCGTCTGAAGATTGCGGGACAGTGGGGACTGTGGACTGTAAGAGTTCGGGGAGGGGAAGATGGAGAGAGGTCATTCTTTTTTTTTTTTTTTTTT
>NW_016108828.1:4584-5937 GCF_001604975.1 Cebus imitator | reverse complement strand
AGCTATTTCTCAGTCTTCCTTTTTTTTTTTTTTTGAGATGGAGTCTTGCGCTGTCACCAAGGCTAGGGTGCAGTGGCACAGTCTCCCAGGTTCAAGTGATTCTCATGCCTCAGCTTCCCCAGTAGCTGAGATTACAGGTGTGCGCCACCATGCCTGGCTAATTTTTTTTGTGATTTTAGTAGAGACTGGGTTTCACTATGTTGGTTAGGTTGGTCTTGAACTCCTAACTTCAGGTGATCTGCCCGCCCCGGCCTCCCAAAATGCTGGGATTATAGGCATGAGCCACTATGACTGGCCTTATTTTCAGTCTTAAGACATTAATTTATTAGTGGAAGGCCCAGATCTGAGTTTGTTTCACCTGTAAGCCTGTTTTCTGTTCTTTGGAGAAGAGGGTCTTAAGACGAGACCAGTAACTGACAGTTTCCAATAGCTCTTCCTCCCCAATTTCCATTTTTACCTTTCTCTCCAAAGTTAGAGTATTTAAAAAATATTTGATTATTTATTTATTTATTTATTTATTTTAAGATGGCATCCTGCTCTCTTGCCAGGCTGCAGTGCAGTGGTGCAATCTGGGCTCACTACAACCTCCGCCTCCCAGGTTCAAGTGATTCCCCTGCCTCAGCCTCCCAAGTAGCTGGGACTACAGGTATGCGCCACTGTGCCTGGCTAATTTTTTGTATTTTAATAGAGACAGGGTTTCACCATGTTGGCCCGGATGGTCTTGATCTCCTGACCTCATGATCCGCCCGCCTTGGCCTCCCAAAGTCCTGGAATTGCAGGCATGAGCCACCGCACCTGGCCGATTTTTTTTAATTTGACAAATAATTGTCCCTATTTATGGGGTACATAGTGATGTTTTGATACATGTTAATATCATTGTGGTGATCACATCAGGTTAATTAGCATATCCATCATATCAAGCATTTATCATTTCTTGGTGTTGGACGCATTCGATATCCTCTTTCTCTTTGAAACCATGTAATATATGATTGTTACATAGAAACATTACACAGTAATAATCCACACAGTAATTGTAAACTATGCAATTGCATTATTTGATTAATCGTATGATATATTACTATGTAACAATCATTACAGTTTACAATTACTATGTAATATAAATACATAGTTTACATAGTAATTGTAAACTACGTAATATTGTAATATATGATTGCTAGGTATTTGATATAGTATATGATTGTTAAGTATAATCATCCTACAGTGGTATAGGACAATAGAACTCATTTCTCCTATTTGGCTGTAATTCTGAGTCCCTTAATAAATCTCTCCCCATCCCTCTATTCCCTCTACTCTTTCAGCCTCTAGTATCCTCTGTTCTTTTTTTTTTTTTTT
>NW_016108828.1:0-1473 GCF_001604975.1 Cebus imitator | reverse complement strand
AAAAAAACCATGTTTAGCACACTTACAGAACTCATTGAGAATATTCAGGAAACTCAGCTAGAGATAGAGCACGTGGTCACTGGTGGAATGTGCAGTGAGGTTCAGTTACCTAGAACCTGGCCAACTACATTCTTAACCTCACTAGATTTCTTCTTTGTGGCATCAAATGAAAAGAAGAGGCTAATATTGGAAATGGAGTTTAAATAAACAACAGTTTTAAAACCTTTGAAAACGCAGGGAGGTAGTATATTCAGTGTACAGCCTGAGTTGCTTTTGTTTGTAACTCTTTGATTTCAAGCTTCAGAATATTACAATGACAGGCTATTTTTTTACTACAGTAATAATATAATCAAATTATGTCTTTCAACCAGAGCCAACAATTGCTCAGTCCCTTTAAAAAAAAAAAAAACAACAAACACTTGTCATTGTAAAGATCTTCAGGCAACGTAAAATTCCATACAACAAAGAAAAAATTGTCTTTCTGTTCTTAACTTGCCAAAGCAAAGTATACTCACATGTTTTACAAACGTCATCGGCAAGGTTTGACACCAGCTTAGTTGCAGGGAAAGAGATAATTGCGAGGCTTCCTTCTCACGCTGCGGTAATTTGCTGGGTGACCTTGAACAAGGATCTCATGCACCAGAGTCTGTTTCCTCAACCCCACGATGTAGGGATTGGACGAGATGCCCTCCAGGTTCCTCAAGGGCCAGCTGTCTCAATTCTCCAAAGTGAGTTTTCAGGCAGACAGAGTTAGCCAGAGTGTCGCCTCACACTTTGTTCTCTGCACATGGGGCCTCTGTGGTTTGTCACATACAGCCAGGGGACTGGGCCCATAACTCCCTGAAGGATTTCTGCCCAGAACAAAGGATGCTTTCGATTTGACTGTGTGTACCAAAGGGAATGAGTGAGCCCCCAAATGAGACGCCCCTCTTGGCAGTGTTTTCAGGGCTTTCTTATTTGTTCCTTTATTAAACAGTTATCCTGGGGCTCTTCATTGCATGGAAGAAACAAAGGCATGTTCTAATACTCGCATATTAAAGAGCAGCAGAAAGAGAGCTCTCAGGGTGAGCTTATAGTTCAAAGTCCAAATGGAACCAATGCAAGGAGACTTTCAAGCCAGAAGCAGAACTTTTTTCTGCCTTCCCAGAAGGTCTGATGGAGTGAGCACCTCACCCAAACTTGAAGTCATTCAAGTCTTGCTTTTATTTTGAACCAGAAAAAAAAAAAAGAAAAGAAAACCCACATAAAATGCAAGCTTTAAGTAGAGTATAAAGATTTTATGGCTGGGCGCAGTGGCTCACACCTGTAATTCCAACACTTTGGGAGGCGAAGGAGGGCAGATCACAGGTCAGAAGTTCGAGACCAGCCTGGCCAATATGGTGAAACCCTGTCGCCACTAAAAATACAAAAACTAACCAGGCACAGTGGTGGGTGCCTATAATCCTAGCTACTTGGGAGGCTGAGGCAGGAGAA
>NW_016108827.1:7325-8883 GCF_001604975.1 Cebus imitator | reverse complement strand
CCCCCGGGCCTACTTACTAGCCTTGCTGATTGTCTGTTTTTATGAGATTGTCTACTTTTCTAAGAACTTTTGTAAACAAAGAAACTTTTTGAAAAGGATGACTCATTTATATTTAATCCAAAGAAGAAGGATGTCCGGCAACATGGGGTTGGGGGTTTTGGCTTCGTTTTTAAGTCTTCTCTTTGTTGACTTTGGGGCTCGGGTGGCCCAGCTGCTGCGGGCTCCCAAGGACGTTCTGGGCCCCCACATTAATGAGGCAGCCACCTGGCAAGTCTGACAGGGCTGTCAGCGAGGCGCTGCTCCCACCTTTCTCCACGTTGTCGTCTGGCAGGGCGGGAAGGGAGAGGACACTTCGTTAAGCAGGTGGTCCAAATTACCCGATTAACCGCTGGCAGGAGGAGCTCTCCCACATGAAGGACTACCCCCAATGCTTCCTGGCCACCCCAGGACCTGGTGGCTGCGACCGTGGCCACAGACCTGCCGGAGTCACTGCAACTTGCGGCGGTAGCAACCTGGCCCCCTGCCCCGGAGAGAGACCGAGGATTTCAGCGATCTCCTGGACCTGGACCTTATCCTCTCCAACTCGCTGTCCATCAGCAGTCGGTGGCCACCACTGTGTCCTTGTCAGCATCAGCATCTTCCTCGTCATTCCCGTCGAGCAGCGGCCCTGCCACGCGCCCTACACCTGCAGCTTCAGCCGTCTGATGACTGCGGGGGCGACCCAGGCGTGGGGACCACACGGGCTGTGGCCTCCTCCATGGCAGCAAGTCCGCTCCCCCTCCGACCGCTCATTTCAACCTGGCGGACATCCACAACGTGAGCCCCTCGGGTGGCTCTGTGGCGGAGCTCCTGCGGCCGTGATTGAAGCTGGTGTCCATTCCACCACCACAGCCGCAGCCGACACCGCCAGGTGTTGGGGTGACGGGGAAGTTAGTGCTGAAGGCGTCGCTGAGCGCCCCCAGCATCGAGTATGGCAGCCAGTGGTCCTCAGCGTCAACGAAGACTGCCCTGACAGCAGCCACCTGGTGGTGGTGGTGGCGACACCCACAACGGCTGCCTGTGGCACCTGCATCCCAAGTTCAAGCAGGAGGAGTCCCCTTGTGTACCCTGTCAGGCGCTGGACCCCTCCCAGCCATGGCCACCAGCGGGCTGGGACCTGAGGAACTGCTGAGCAGCAGGGACTGTCACCCTGCCCTGCCACTTCCCCGGCTTCCATCGCCACCCGGGGCCCAATTACCCATCCTTCCTGCCTGACCTAAGCAGCCACAAGTCCCGCTGCTCCATTACCAAGAACTCACGCTGTCCACCCGGTTCCTGCCTGCTGGAGGAGCCCAAGAGAAACAGGGGAAGACGATGGTAACCCAGAAGAGGACCGCCACCCACACTTGTGATTATGCAGGTTATGGCAAAACCTACACAAAGAGTTGCCATCCCAAGGCACACCTGCGAACCCACACAGGTGAGAAACCTTACCACGGTGTGGAAAGGATGGATGGCTGTGGATGGAAGTTCGCCTGCTCAGATGAACTGACCAGGCACTACCATAAACACACTGGGC
>NW_016108827.1:3645-4985 GCF_001604975.1 Cebus imitator | reverse complement strand
GCAACTATTTTCAACTGGATTTATGAGGCCAATATTACTCAGATTAAAAAAAGAAAATGCAGACAACAAAATTAGAAAAAAAAGAAACAAGAACAATTATTTCTTTTGAACAAAGACCAAAAATTCGGTGCAAGAATTAATAAATTCAAATAAAAATTAAAAAAAATTATGTCATTCCAGATTGGTTTATGGGAAAGAGTTTGATTCAAATAAACTGCAAATTAAATAACACAACTCAATTAATATAATACAAAACAGGCTGGGTGCAGCGGCTCACACCTGTAATCCCAGCATTTTGGGATACCAATGTGGGTGGGTCACTTGAGGTCAGGAGTTCCAGACCAGCCTGGCCAATATGGTGAAATCCTCTCTCTACTAAAAATACAAAATTAGCTGGGCATGGTGGTGGAAGCCTGCAATCCCAGGTACTCAGGAGGTTGAGGCAGGAGATCTTTTGGACCCAGGAGGCAGACGTTGCAGTGAGCCAACATCACGTCACTGCATTCTACCTGGGCAACAAGAGCAAAACTCTGTCTCAAAATAAAAATTAGCAAAGTAATACCATGTTCAGGCATCAATTTTTTAATAGTGTGTATAATTTCTACACTAAAGTCTACAAGCACTACCGACAGAAAGATCAAAATTAACACAGAAATCGTGTATTCAAGAACTAGAATATCCAGTGTTATTACTTCTCCAAGATTGAGCTATTAAATTAAGTGCATTTTCAATTAAGACACTGGTGAGCTTTAAAAGAAACGTTAAAAGAAATTGGCAAGCTGAAGGTACCATTTCTATGGAAATACAAATAAGTTTGAATCGCTGAAATAATTTTTAAAAAGAAGGAATTTGGAGGATGCATATTGAGTAATTTCAAGATTTACTATAAACCTGTAGTAATAAAAAGCAGTGTGACATTGTTATAAAATAGGCATAAATCAATGGAATAGAATAAAGAGCCCATGAAAAGACCCACACAGACATGGCCAATCCCAACCGTGACATGGGGTAGGGGTGCCCTCTTTTGTTCAGACCCCTTTCCTGCTGCTGGGAACCCAGGGAGACCCAGGGGAGGTCTTGGCTGAGGAGGTGAGGCGGGAGCTAAAGGCCACCGTTCTTAGCCCTGTGGCCACAGGGGGGCGCCGCCGCGCAGCTGTCAGATTATTATTATTTTTTTAATTATCCATGTTTCTGTTTATATATAGTATACAGGATAACAAATTCAGGAACTATGGGAAAGTAACATATAAAACCTTAATAGGAAATAAAATACAGGTTACAAAACACTACCATTTGATTTTTTATGCAAATGCTTCAATATTCCAATATTTTTACTCACT
>NW_016108827.1:0-985 GCF_001604975.1 Cebus imitator | reverse complement strand
TTTACCCGGCTGTGGCTGTGCAGTGGGGCCAGACTGAGGCCCTCCCCGGCATGGTTTATCCAGCACCCCAGGTTTCCGCACCTCAGAGCCTCGGCACAGCCGCTCCCCTGCCTGGAAACTCATCTCCAGGGCTCCCTTCCGCCACCACCCACATTCTCCTCATTCCCACCGGAGCCCGTCCCTGCACTGCCCACTTCCTGTGGCATCTCCCATCCCCCCCATCCCACCCTGCTTTGTTTTTGTTCACAACTGTTTTACTAACGTTTAAGAATTCTTTGCTTATTTATTTTGAGAGACAGGGTTGTGCTGTTACCCAGGTTGGAATGCAGTGGTGCAATCTTGGCTCACTGAGCCTCAAACTCCTGGGCTCAAGTGATCCTCCCACCTCAGCCTCCCAAGTAGCTGGGACTACAGGTGTATGCCACCACGCTCAGCTAGTTTTGTATTTACTTTCGGTACAAACGGGGTCTTGATATGTTTCCCAAACTAATCTCAAACTTCTGGTCTTAAGTGGTCCTCCCGCTCCAGCCTCCCAAAGTGCTGGGATTATGCACATTTATGCCCAGCTATGAACGTATTTATTTTAATTGCTTACAGTCTTTCTCTCCTCTAGAATACATGCTTTATGAGGACAAGGACAGTGATTTTGATTGTTCACAGCTGTATTTCCCTTGCCTCGAATAGTGCCTGTTACTTTAAATATACTTGTTGAGTGAATGAATGAATGAATGAATGCACACATAGACTCACACACCCACACACACAGACAAAAAGATGTTGTCACACATATTGACACACATTCTTACTCAGACACTCTCCACACAATGACACGACCACACACAACCGACACATTCTCATGCACATGCTCTTGAATGCCATTAAACGCCTGATTTTTTTTTCTTCTCTCTCTCTTTTTTTTTGAAACATGGTCTTGCTGTGTCACTGAGGCTAAATTGCAGTGGTATGATCACAGCTCAGTATAACC
>NW_016108826.1:7947-8914 GCF_001604975.1 Cebus imitator | reverse complement strand
GCGATCTCGGTTCACTGCAACTTCACCTCCCGGGTTCAAGCAGTTGTTTCCCTCAGCCTCCCTAGTAGCTGGGAATACAGGTGCCTGCCACCACGGCAGGCTAATTTTTTTTGTAATTTTAGTAGAGATGGGGTTTCATCATCTTGGCCAAGCTGGTCTTGAACTCCTGACCTCGTGATCCACCTGCCTCAGCCTCCCAAAGTGCTGGATTACAGCCGTGAGCCACTGTGCCTGGCCAACATTGAATTTGATAGTGATTTCTTGGATCTCTGATACCAAATGCACAGGTAACAAAAAAAAAGAAGCAAATTGGACTTCATTTAAAAACTCTGTGCATCACAGGACTCTACCAACAGAGTGAAAAGACAACCCAAAGAATGGGAGAAAATATTTGCAAATCAAATCTATAGAAGAATTAACATCCAAAATATATATAAAATTCCTAAAACTGAACAAAAAAACCTCATTCAAATACGGGAAAAGGACCACACCTGTAATTCCTATGGAAGACCGAGGCAGGCAGATTACTTGAGCCCAGCAGTTTCAGTCCAGCCTAGGGAATTCGGAGAAACCCTGTCTCTCCAAAAGTACAAAAATTAAGTGGGCAATGATGGTGCACGCCTGTAGTCCCAGCTACTCAGGACACTGAGGTGGGAGGATCGCCTGAACCTAGGAACGTCAAGGCTGCAGTGAGCCAAGATAACACTATTGTACTTAAACCTAGGCATCAGAGTGGAACTCTGTCTCTGTGGAAAGGAAAGGAAAGGAAAAAGGAAAGAGGAAAGGAAAGGAAAAGAAAAGAAAAGAAAAGAAAAAGGAAAAGGGGAAGGGGAAGGGAAAAGGAAAAGGAAAAGGAAAAGAAAAAGAAAAAGAGGGGCCGGGCGCGGTGGCTCAAGCCTGTAATCCCAGCACTTTGGGAGGCCGAGGCGGGTGGATCACGAGGTCAAGAGATCGAGACCATCCTGGT
>NW_016108826.1:4132-6357 GCF_001604975.1 Cebus imitator | reverse complement strand
AAAAGAAAAGAAAAGAAAAGAAAAGAAAAAGTCTGGATATTGGTTACAACAATTGAAATTGTACACTTCAAAATGATTAAAACTAAAATGGTCACTTTTTTGAGACAGAGTCCTGCTCTGTCATCCTGGCTGGAGTGCAGTGGTGTGATCTTGGCTTACAGGAAACTCCCAGGTTTGAGCAATTCTCCTACCCCAGCCTCCCGAGTAGCTGGGATTACAGGCACCCACCACCTCGACAGGCTATTTATTATTTTTAAAAAGTTTTTTTTGAGACAGAGTCTTGCTCTGTCACCAGGCTAGAATGCAGTGGCACAACCTTGGCTCTGCAACCTCTACCTCCTGGGTTCAAGCAATTCCCCTGCCTCAGCCTCCCAAGTAGCTGGGACTACAGGCACCCACCACCATGCCCAGTATTTTTTTTAATTTTTTATTTATTTTTAGTAGAGACAGGGTTTCACCATGTTGGCCAGGATGGTCTCAATCTCCTGACCTCATGATCTGCCCGCCCTGGCCTCCCAAAGTGCTGCAATTACAGGCATGAGCCACTATGCCTGGCCAATTTTTTATTTTTAGTAGAGACGAGGTTTCATCATGTTGGTCAGGCTGGCCTCAAGTGATCCTCCCGCCTCAGCCTCCCAAAGTACTGGGATTACAGGTGTGAGCCACTGTACCTGGCCTAAAATGGTAAATTTTATGTTATGTGTATTTTACCATAGTTTTAAAAAAAACGTTATACATGAATACAGAAGATACACATGGAAGATTTGCACACACATGGAAGATGTTTTGTCTTCAGAGTTTACTTGGAGAAAGAGAGTGGGGAAAGTGCATTTAGTTCACTGATTGAACAAACTGAGCGCCTGATATAACACCAAATAGTTCCTCCAAAAGAAAATTACTGATTATCCTAAGTGAAATGACAAAAGCTTTTGAAATTTATCAGCTCTACAATTAATTCTAAAAAACTTGAGCTAGGCTGGGCACAGTGACTCATGCCTGTAATCCCAGCTAATCCCAGGGTGGATCAACTGAGGTCAGGAGTTCGAGACCAGCCTGGCCAACATGGAGAAACCCATCTCTACTAAAAATACAAAATTAGCCGGGCATGGTAGTATATTCCTGAAATCCCAGCTACTCTGAAGGCTGAGGCAGGAGAATCACTTGAACTCAGCAGACGGAGGTTGCAGTGAGCCAATACTGTGCCATTGTGCTCCAGCCTGGGCAACAAGAGCGAAATTCCCTCTCAAAAACAAGAACAACAACAACAAACACTTGTGCTAGTTTTCTTCTCATGTAAACTCTTGATCTATGATGGTTTTTATTTTAAGAGGTTGAACTCATTCCAGACTGAGGAAAGGAACTGGACACTAGAAGAACTGACTGAATATGATCAAGTCACTTTTGCCTCAAGCAAACACAAACATCAAATGACTTCATTGATCAACTTTATAGAAAGTACTTTAGCTTGTAAACCCTACTTTTCATCTAATTTGGTATGAATTCTGGGAGTGCAGGTGATGGGATAGGTCATATAAACTGCGACTCCAAGAAAAGATTTTTAAAATCCCATTATGTTTTGTTTCTTATTACAGAAGGGTCCCTCTGTCTAACTTTTAGTTGTTTCATCCACAATACTACAATGCTTTTTCAAACCCAAGCCCAACTGAACTAAATACACAGTTGCTGCTAAGAATGGCTTTCCTAAGCTATCATTTCACCATGTGTCACTCTCTTCCTACTTAACGGATTTACTTACTTGGTCAACTTGTGGCTTTTCATTGCTGTGAGAAATTCTCTGACAATCTCAGGACTCTGGTGCCTGCACGGTGTTTTTGATATGTATTTTAACGTCTGGAAAAAAAAAAAAAGCCAAGCATAAGACAAAGAATCCTGAATGAGAAAAAAGGAAGGCAATGGCTATAATTAGAATTCTAAAATTTTGTTTTAAAAATCCTGTCACTGGGCACGGTGGCTCAAGCCTGTAATCCCAGCACTTTGGGAGGCCAAGGCGGGTGGATCACGAGGTCAAGAGAGCGAGACCATCCTGGTAAAACCCAGTTTCTACTAAAAATACAAAAAATTAGCTGGGCATGGTGGCGCATGCCTGTAATCCCAGCTAATCAGGAGGTTGAGGCAGGAGAATTGCCTGAACCCAGGAGGCGGAGATTGCGGTGAGCCGAGATGGCGCCATTGCACTCCAGCCTGGGTAACAAGAGTGAAACTCC
>NW_016108826.1:0-1277 GCF_001604975.1 Cebus imitator | reverse complement strand
GGGCATGGTGGCGCGTGCCTGTAATCCCAGCTACTCAGGAGGCTGAGGCAGGAGAATCGCCTGAACCTAGGAGGCGGAGGTTGCGGTGAGCCGAGATGGCGCCATTGCACTCCTGGGTAACAAGAGTGAAACTCTGTCTCAAAAAAAAAAAATTAGCTAGGCATGGCACTGCATGCCCATAGTCTCAGCTACTTGGGAAGCTGAGCTGGGAACATCACTTGCGCCTAGGAGGTTGAGGCTGCAGTGAGCTGTGATCCCTTTTCAAGAAGAAGTGAGGGCAATCTTTTAGACTATTCCAACTTTGTAGCTGGCTAAACTCTACACTTGACCAAACTCCTCCTACTTTTATACACAGAATAAACATCAGGTTACAGTGAAACTATTCAGATCAGATAAAAAGCGATCTTGATTTCGGCAGCCAGTCGTCGGCAGAATAAACCAGCCTCCCTCAATGGTAGCCTAAGTAGGCCTGCCAAAAGCCCAGGCTTACTTCATAGGTGATAGTGTTCAAGTTCTGTTGCCCAGAGCTGTGTTTATTCTTTCCACTTTCTTTACGCTGCTCTTTCAGATCAGTTAGTAACTGAAACACCTAGGAGGAGATACACAAAAGATGTTTATGAGTAAATCTGAGAAATACACTATCCAAGGTCAGTGGCTTTGAAGGATAAACAACAAAACATAGTACCTTCTTTAACCCGACCATCACCCACCTCCCAACTCTTGGATTTGGGCAAATATGAGTCCCAGAACCATGTGACTTTTTTTTTTAAAAAATGCTCTTTTATATAAGTCAAATAATCCAAGTTCATTAATTTCCTTAAAATATTTCAAGTATTGCTGGGCATAGTGGCATATGCCTGTAGTCCCAGCTACTCAGGAGGCTGAGGTGGGAGAATCGCTTGAGCCCAGGAGTTCTGGGCTGTAGAGCGCTATGCCGATCGGGTGTCTGCACTAAGTTCGGCATCAATGTCGTGACCTCCCGGGATCAGGGGACCACCAGGTTGCCTAAAGAGGTCGGAAACAGAGCAGGTCAAAACTCCCGAGCTGATCAGTAGTGGGATCTCGCCTGTGAAGAGCCACTGCACTCCAGCCTGGGCAACACAGCGAGACCCCGTCTCTTAAAAAAAAAGAAAAAGAAAAAAAATATTTCAAGTATTTCCTATCAATATACACATCACTAATCTCCTCTGTGATCAAAAATGTACGATTTGAAAACAAATTTTCTTAAAAAAAATATGTTAAAGAATCCTGCTGCATTGGAAACTAATCATTTTCTG
>NW_016108825.1:9216-10515 GCF_001604975.1 Cebus imitator | reverse complement strand
AAAAAAAAAAAAAAAAAGAAAACCTTTAAAGCGGCAATTCGTATTTTCAAACAGGTAAGAGATTATTGATAAAATGAGAACCAGGTTATATTAAAAAATAAAATAAGGTCAGGGGCAGTGGCTCTGGCCTGTAATCCCAGCACTTTGGGAGGCTGAGGCGGGTGGATTACTTGAGGCAAGGAGTTCAAGACCAGCCTGGCCAACATAGTGTACTGCCATCTCTACTAAAAAATACAAAAATTAGCTGGGCATGGTGACATACATCTGCTGTAGTCCTGGGGGCTCGGGAGGCTGAGGTGGAAGAATCCACTTGAGCCTGGGAGGCAGAGGTTGCAGTGGACCAAGACTGTGCCACTGTCCTCCTGCCTGGGCCACAGAGTGAGACCCTGTCTCAAAAAAACTAAACTGAACTATTCAGAAATTAAATATAGGTTAGTTAAAACAATTAACCAAAGGGGTGGCAAGTCTGAGAAAATCTCTGAGAAAGCAGAATAATTAGACAAAGAGTTGGGGAAGAAAGGAAGAAAAACAGAATAATTAGAGAATCTGCCCAGGAGACTGAACTACAGGAGAAAGGAGACGGGAGGAAGTTATCCAAGAAATGATACAAAAAACTTTCTTCCTCCTCCCTCCCTTCCTCCTTCCCTGCCTCCCCTCCCCGCCCCACTCCTCCCCTCCCATCCCCTCTCCTCCCTTTCCCTCCTCTCTGATATGGAGTCTTACTCTGTCACCCGGGCTGGAGTGCGGTGGCATAATCTCAGCTCACTGCAACCTCCGTCTCCTGACGGAGACATTCAAGCAATTCTCCTGCCTCAGCCTCCCAAGTAGTTAGGACTACAGGCACACACCACCATGCCTGGCTAATTTTTGTATTTTCAGTAGAGATAGGATTTCGCCATGTTGGCCAGGCTGGTCTTGAACTCCTGGCCTCACGTGATCCGCCCACCTTGACCTCCCAAAGTGCTGGAATTTTAGCCATGAACCACTGTGTGCGGGCCAAGAAACTTTCTAAAAACTGAAATTTTAGAATGAATGATAAAGGTTGGTATTCATACACAGGATCAAGAATCCATTTTGACTTAAATTTCTCAACAGCAGCACTAGAAGTTGGGACAACTGAATCAGTGACCTTGAACTTCTGAGGGGAAAATGTTTTCCAACTCAAGAATTCTACCCCCAGCTAATCTAACAATCAAGAATGGGGTTAGGGGCCGGGCGCGGTGGCTCAAGCCTGTAATCCCAGCACTTTGGGAGGCCGAGGTGGGTGGATCACGAGGTCAAGAGATCGAGACCATCCTG
>NW_016108825.1:5156-6826 GCF_001604975.1 Cebus imitator | reverse complement strand
CAGCTACTCAGGAGGCTGAGGCAGGAGAATTGCCTGAACCCAGGAGGCGGAGGTTGCGGTGAGCCGAGATCGCGCCATTGCACTCCAGCCTGGGTAACATGAGTGAAACTCTGTCTCAAAAAAAAAAAGAAAAAAAAGAAATACACTAAAAACACTTTTTTTTTTTTTCTGGCATCCTATATACATTGTTCTACACTTTGCTGTTTTCACTTTACAATACACCCGGAGATCTTTCTTGGAGAACTTCCCTACTCCTTTGTCTAGTGGCTAAGTTCCCTTGCGTGGATGTACAGTAGTTTATTTAACCAGTCCTCCATGTACACTTGGGTTGTTTCCAATACTTTACTATGGTCAGTGAATACCACAGTGAATAACTATACACATATTTCGTTTCAAATGTGCATAGACATAGCTGCCAGACAAATTCCCAGAAGGGGGATTACTAGGTCAAAGGATAAATGCATTTGCCATTTTGCTTGGTGCCTCCAAATCCCCTTCCGTGTGTGTGAAACAGCCTTGCCCTCCCGCTGGCAATGTCTGAAGGTGCCTGTTCCCGAAAACCACATCAGCGACTGTGTTGTAAACTTTTGGATTTTTGCCAAGCTGATAAATGAGAAGTGCTATCTTGGTGTGGTTTTAATTTCCATTTCTCTTATGTGTGAGATTGAGCATTTCTTTTAAACATTTAAAAGCCATTTGCATTTCCTTCCTGTGAACTCTTCATGTTCTTTAGCCATGTCTTTCTCTCTCTTTTTTTCTTTTGAGGTGGAATCTTGCTCTGTTGCCCAGGCTGAAGTGCAGTGGCGCGATCTCAGTTCACTGCAATCTCCACCTCCTGGGTTCAAGCAATTCTGCCTCAGCCTCCCGAGTAGCTGGGATTACAACGGTGTGCCATCATGCCCAGCTCATTTTTTTGTATTTTTAGTAGAGATGGGGTTTCACCCTATTGGCCAGGCCGGTCTCAAACTTCTGACCTTGTGATCTGCCTGCCTTGGCCCCCAAAGTGCTGGGATTACAGGCGTGAGTCACTGCGTCCAGCCTCTTTGGCCATTTCTCTACTGGCTTGTCTTTCCAGTTAGCTGTTAATTCCAAGGAAAACAAAAATTTTAAAAGAAATAGAATGAATCATATATTACATGAGTCAGTTGTGAATAATTGTTACAGTTAAATAACCTCTAAATGCTAAATATTGATTTAACAAAAAATTTTGGATTTGCCACCCTATCGGGAGGGCAGAGGTGAAGCGTGTGTCTGTTCATTGAGGAGCAGGACACAGACTGAATCCTCATCTTTCATGAGAGGAAGTCGATAGAGCAGGTCTAACATTGAATAAAGAAAAAGAAAAAAGAGGAAAACAGCAATGCAAGCATCTTATTTAGAAATACAAGGCCGGGCGTGGTGGCTCATGTCTGTAATCCCAGCATTTTGGGAGGCCAAGGTGGGAGGATCATGATGTCAAGTGATCGAGACCATCCTGGCCAACAAGGTGAAACCCCATCTCTACTAAAAATACAAAAATTAGCTAGGCATGGTGGTGCGCACCTGTAATCCCAGCTACATGGAAGGCTGAGACACAAGAATCCCTTGAACCCGGGAGGCAGAGGTTGCGGTGAGCTGAGATTGTGACACTGCATTCTGGCCTGAAGATGGAGCAAGCCTCCGTCTCAAAA
>NW_016108825.1:0-3217 GCF_001604975.1 Cebus imitator | reverse complement strand
AAAAAGGAAAAAAAAAGATGGCGTATAATTACAATATAAAGCCCCTCCCCCACCCCATCACGCTTTAAAATAAGGTGATATTGCAGGATAGGATAGACAGGAGTGTGTATGCTAGTTTTGGGGTTGTTGTTCTTGTTGTTTTTGTTTTGAGACAGAGTCTCTGTCTATCACCCAGGCTGGAGTGCAATGGTGCAATTTCAGCTCACTGTAACCTGCGCCTCCCAGGTTCAAGCGATTCTCCTGCCTCAGCCTCATGAGTAGCTGGGGTTATAGGCATGCGCCACCACACCTGGCTAATTTTAGTATTTTTAGTAGAGACGGGGTTTTGCCATGTTGGCCAGGCTGGTCTCAAACTCCTGACCTCAGGTGATTCACCTGCCTTGGCCTCCCAAAGTGCTGAGATTACAGGTGTAAGCCACCACACCTGGCCCCAACAAGGTCGATTTTTTTTTGTTTTTTGTTTTTGTAATGAGACAGGGTCTCACTCTATTGCCCCCAGGCTGGAGTGCAGTGGTACGATCTCGGCTCATTGCAGCCTCGACCTCCTGTACTCAAGTAATTCTCCTGCCTCGGCCTCCCAAGTAGTAGGGACCACAGGCACATGCTACCATGCCCAGCTAATTTTTGTATTTGTTTTTTTTTTGTTTGTTTTGAGAAGGAGTCTTGCTCTGTCACCCAGGCTGGAACGCAACCTCTGCCTCCCGGGTTTAAACAATTCTCTGCCTCAGCCTCCCAAGTAGCTGGGATTACGGGCACCCACCACCATGCTTGGCTAATTTAGAAGAGATGGGGTTTCACCATCTTGGCCAGGCTGGTCTTGAACTCTTGACCTCATGATCCACCCGCCTCAGCCTCCCAAAGTGCTGGGATTACAGGTGTGAGCCACTGTGACTGGCCTAATTTTTGTATTTTTTTGTAGAGACAGGGTTTTGTTGTGTTGGCCAGGCTGGTCTTGAACTCCTGACTCAAGTGATCCACCTGCCTTGGCCTCCCAAAGTGGTAGCATTAAAGGCGTGGCCACCTCACTGGCCAACCAACAAGATCTTTTTGAAAACAAAGCAAGGTCACATTGGGAGGAAAGTCTCTTCCAAAATCACAGTCTGATTCTGATGCTGGCCATGATGAAGTACCAGGGACCATCTTCCTCCCTCCTGTTTTAAACAAGAAAACACTGGACAAACCATATGAAACAGTGATATTCAGACACAGGACAACAGGCAGAACTGGACAGTGATCCCTGAGAGGAAAAAGAAGGAAAGTGAGCCCTAAGATTGCGCAGCTTCCACTTAAAGAGAATTCTAAGCTTCAGAATAGGAGTCATGCAGGCCGAGCCTGGTGGTCTCCCTGAGTTGAGGAAGGGCAGCTGGGAGTCAGGAGGCCCCGGTGGCTGCATTTTACAGGGCAGAGCACTGGAGAGGAGAGAGCTGCATAGCAGTCGGCAGAGTCTCCCTCAAGTCTTCAGCTTCGTACATGCATATGAAGAAAGCACAGGAATAGGGAAAGAACCACGGGAAAGACACAGGAAGACCGGGTGCGGTGGCTCACGCCTGTAATCCCAGCACTTTGGGAGGCTGGGGTGGGCGGATCACCTGAGGTCGGGAGTTCAAGACCAGCCTGGCCAACATGGTGAAACCCCTGTCTCNTTTGAGATGGCATCTCACTCTGTCATCCAGGCTGGCATGCAGTGGCGAAATTTCGGCTCACTGAACCTCGTCTCCTGGGTTCAAGCGATTCTCCTGCCTCAGCCTCCCAAGTAGCTGGAACTACAGGCATGTGTCACCATGCCCGGCTAATTTTTTTTTGTATTTATAATAGAGGTGGGGCTTGGCCAGGCTGGGCTTGAACCCCTGACCTCAAGTGATCCTCCCACCTTGGCCTCCCATAGTGCTGGGATTACAGGTGTGAGTCATTGTGCTGAAGCCTTTATAAGGCATCATATGATAATATGCTTATGATCTATGACAATGTTTCTGAAACATGGGGACTTCTGGCAATGTCTGAAGACATTCTTGGTTGTCATAACTGAGGGAAGGGAGTTGCCACTGGTATCTAGTGGTAGAGGCCGGGGTTGCTGCTAAGCATGCCATAATGCACAGGACAGCTCCTCTCAACAAAGAATTATATCACTCAAAATATCTACACTGCCACGTGGAGAAACCCCAGTTTAGGATTAGGAAAATATATCTTAAATATGATATTAAAAAGCACTAACCCTGTAAGTGTGATTGCTAAGTTTGACAACATTAAAATTAAGAATGTTCACCACAAGATACCACCACCCAGGGAATGAAAATACAGGGCAACACACAGAGCCAGCAGAGGGCTCATTCGTAGACCATAGATAAGGAAAAATGGCCAGGCTGGTGGCTCACACCTGTAATCCCAGCACTTTGGGGGGCTGAGGTGGGTGGACCACTTGAGGCCAGGAGGTTGAGACCAGACTGGCCAACATGGCAAAACCCCTTCTCTACTAAAAATACAAAAAATTACCTGGGCATGGTGGTGGGCGCCTGTAATCCCAGCTACTCAGGAGGCTGAGGCAGAATTGCTTGAACCCGGGAGGCGGAGGCTGCAGTGAACCAAGATCGCACCACTGCACTCCAGCCTGGGCAACAAGAGCAAAATTCTGTCCCAAAAATAAAAATGATATTAAACTCTTTTGAAAAACCTATGGTATTACTATGTCTGGTAAAGGAATATACCATGCTGTGTAGCACAGAAATCCCACTCCTAGGTAAACACGCTGTAGTAATGCAAGTTTATGTATGTCAGGAAGTATATATGAGAATATTCATGACAGTTGTTGTTTAAAATGGCCTGGACTGGGGACAATCACAATACCCTTGAACAGATCAATAATCTGTTAGTATCCATCTATCTATCTATATATATACACACACATATATACATAATACACACATACATAGTCTATGAAATATATATATATTTTGGCCGGGCGCGGTGGCTCACACCTATAATCCCAGCACTTTGGGAGGCCGAGGAGGGTGGATCACGAGGTCAAGAGATCGAGACCATCTGGTCAACAAGGTGAAACCTCGTCTGTACTAAAAATACAAAAAAAATTAGCTGGGCATGATGGTTCGTGCCTGTAGTCCCAGCTACTCGGGAGGCTGAGGCAGGAGAATTGCTTGATCCCAGGAGGCGGAGGTTGCGGTGAGCCGAGATCATGCCATTGCACTCCAGCCTGGGTAACATG
>NW_016108824.1:6542-8945 GCF_001604975.1 Cebus imitator | reverse complement strand
CCTTCACAAGCCTTTTCTACTAAAGCCCTCAGAATGGATCCCCCGGGACCCATCTTCAGCATGGAGAGTGGTGCGGGGCTCCTTCCTGTGCCGGGAGACCCTGGGGCAGCCCCATGCTATGACCAGTTTTGGCAGGAGACTGAGAAAAGAGGAGCCTGCAGGCAGGGTTGGGGACTCTCTCCATTGTAGCCTCATATTGACCATCAGATCATGTGGCCCAGAATAGATGATGCCGGGCTCACGTAGAGGCCCAGGCTCCAGCACTCAGCCCAGCCATGGTTTCTGTGTGCTCGGCTCAGGAAACAGCAGGAGGACAAGGGGACCAAGGGCTTTGCCCGAGGGCCTGAGAGGCAGGGTGAGCCCTTGCCTTCCTCCTAGCAGGATGTGGGAGGCTCATGCATGAGGTGGGAAAGAGACTCGGCTGCGGGACAGCAGAGGCTCCACGGTGCTCCCATTGCACCCAGTGTTGACAAACGTTCATCTTTGCCTCAGAGCCCTGTGAAAAAACAAGTCAAGGTGGTTGATTTCAGTCCACATGAATATAAAATGAGCCAAATTATGGTTTGAGCTTTTTTGGATTGTGCATTTGGTAGAAACTTATTGTTTGCCATTTGCATTGCTATGTAGGTGACAGTACTTTCCCTACTTTTCAGTATAATATGGCCGTGTGATTTTAAAATGTCCCTTGTTTCCCTCTAAAGTATGTCCTCATGACCAAATTCACCTAGTCATCTTTAATCTCTACAGTACAGTTTTTCTGTGACACCTACGTGGCCTTCTACTGTGTGTGATTAAAGGTACAAATCAGTGTTACCAACATTGAGGTTCTAAAAATTCATGGCCAGCTGCACAGTGTGCTCCATGAGAAAGCAGAGCATAGCCTTGGCCTGGGCCTCAAAAGGAACATGATTTAGAGGAGCAGGAAGAAGGCATGAGGACATCCACGCCAGGGGGGTAAGCCAAGGTTGAAAGGTCAGGAGAGCCAGTTCAGTGTCGTGCCCTGGGTGCAGCCAGGTTGTTTGGGCCCCATCTGATGCGGAAGGAGCAGAGCTTGGACTTCAGGGCTGGTGTGAGCACTGCCCGGCATCGTTCTATGAGCCTGGAGAGAGGAGCTGCTTTTTCATTTGTCTTCTCCATCTTTCTGTGTTGATGTCAATAACACAATCAGAAATTAGTGAGAGGCAAAGAACAGGAGGGAGTTCCCAAAATATTTGACTTAATCAAGGGGGATATGATGAGCAGGGGTGGACATCAGGGTCAGGTCAGACATAGCACTGTCCCCAGGTCTGCTCTCCCTGTGGCTGGGACAGAGAACGGCATTTACTTTTCACCAGCTTCTGGAAGTCGCCTGACAGCTGGTCCTTGTGTAGATGCTGTTGGTCAAGTTTGGTCTATCCCAGAATCCCATTTAACTGGAGGAAGCCTCACAGCCCCTGGCCGGGGCAGCTGCATCACATTAGTTGCAGCAGAGGTGGGAGGGGAGCCAGTTCCAGTGCAGGGTGAGCTCAGCAAAAGGGAGGGGCTGCTCCAGAGCCCAGGTATTCCTCACACATCTCCCTTCTGACCCATAAGACATCACTTTGCTGGTTTCTCTGAGATGGGCTTGGAATCATCAGTCTCACAGTCTGTGACCTGTCATTCACGGGTGGAAGGATTCTGGCCCTGGCTGGTCACTGTGAGGTCAGGAGCTATGTCCTTTTTCTTCCTTCTCATCCCAGAGCTTAGCCCTGGGCAGCCCATCTTGGGGGCCCCAGTGATATTCTGATGCACACAGTCCTGTACTGAGATAGCACAAGTGTGAAAAGGCTTCCTGCTCACCCTCTGCAGTCTACTGAGTCCCACACAAATGCAGGTTCCTGTGTGGATTCTGATGCAGGTTCTGGGAGAAGTGCGTGGGCTCCCCGCCATGTGTGCTGTTGTTGTCCCATGTGCTCCTGAAGTGTGCAGCTAAGGATTAAAATAATAAATGTCGTGTAGAGCTCCCCATCATGGTTTAAAGTCCAATAAAATGGATGTTAACTGCAGTAGGAGCACAGGTATATTTAGGAAACTTAAGTGACATAGTAACATTTTTACAAAAAAGAGGATATTTACCAGGCCTCTTTCTGTGCAGAGACCCTCCCTGTCTTGGAGTCATGCCGTGCACTTGTGTGCTGCCTAGGTGAACACTGCCTACTTCACAGTGATCAGGGTGGCTTAGCCAGAGACCCGAGGCTCTGTCCCCCAGGGCTCTCCTGATGGTGTCCTTTGCCTTCCTTCACCACCAAGGAGGGTGGCCCAGGAGCAGCTCAGCCCCTGCTCTTACCCCACCTCCTCTGTACACACCAGCCCTGTGTCCTCAGCACCCAGGGCTGCCAGAGAGCCTTCAGCAGCTCCCACGGCTGACAGTAACTCTATGTTTCC
>NW_016108824.1:0-4831 GCF_001604975.1 Cebus imitator | reverse complement strand
ACTGAGGCTTGATTAAAGACAGAGGAGAAAATGGCAGCACCAGCCACACACTGAGGGGCAGTGAGCTTCCTCCTCAGCAGCTTGATCCCATGCTCGGGGCAAAATCACTTCATTGCCAAGCAACAGGACCTTGAGAGGGAATATCCTGCTAGATCGACTTTAGCATGAGTCCATTGTCCTGTTCTTCTTCTGTGTTCCTTTGACTTGAACACTCTTTCCCATCTGGTCTTCTAATGTCACCAAGTGAAGAAAAGCCCTGTACACTTAAGCCTCAGGACGGTCTGAAGCTCATGGTGTTTTTCTTTCCCTCCATGCAGGCAGAGGAACCCACCAAGGAAAAAGGTGTGTATTGTGGAAGCCCTCCTTGCCTAAGGAAAGATCTTCAGTGTGGCGGCAGGTGGCACTTACTCTCCTGCTTCTGCTGGAGGGCCTCTTGGGTTTGAGCTTCCTGACAGAAAGGAGATAGGGCCAGTTTGGTTGAAAAAACACCGAGTCCATCCAGTAAAGAACGGTGACCATCCCCTCGAGTCCCCGGAGGCAGAATTGCCATGTAGATGGAATAGGGTGGCGTGCATCAGGGCGATGCGTTGTGGAGGGGACAGCCGTGTGGAGTGATTGGGAATGACTTTGGCACTGTATGTGCATTTACCCAGAAAATTCAGAAAAACTTTCTAAAACATTGAATCGCTACTGCACATTTCACATAAATATACCCATTCATCCTCCACCACAGCTGTACCTGAAGGTAAATGTTATATCCTCACTCCTCACATAGAGATGATGCAGAGATGAATTTCCCAGGCCTCAGTCTCCCAAATGGAAGACCCAAATGTGAACTCAGGAACGGGAGGAGGACTGATGCAGTGGGTTACTACTGTGCATTCACCAGGCGGCCCTGGTATAACTCAGTCATTATGCCAAGCAGTTGTGGCATCTGTTTGTGCATGTGGAAGGAGAAGAGCCTTGAGAGGTCCCAAGCACTGTCTGTCAATTTTGGCAGGTCTCAAGGGCTGCCTGACGCAGAGGATCAGTAGTTACATTTGACGCAGGACTTTTCAATGTGCATTTATTAATGTGAAACACACAGAAGCGAGCCCACGGATAGTTTGCAATATTGGTGGCATTATTTCTCAGCTCGTGGTCTAAAGTAGGGAAATAATCAGGGACATACTCTATTGTGTTTAATAACCCGATTTTCACAAGGATTCAACATGCTTATTTGGGCCGGGTACATGGCTCATGCCTGTAATCCTAGCACTTTGAGAGGCCGAGGCCAAGGATTGTTGAGTCCAGGAGATGGAGATCAGCCTAGGCAATATGGTGAAAGTTCATATTGATTAAAAATACAAAAAGTTACCTAAGTGTGGTGGTGCACCTCTTGTGCCAGCTACCTGGATGGCTGAGTGGGGAAGATCACTTGATCCCTGAAGGTGCAGGTCCAAGTCAGCAGAGATCATGTCACACCACACGACCTTAAGTAACACAGGCCATCTGCCAAATGAAAGAAAAAACGAACAAGTGGACAAATGCTCTAGTTCAGTCATAAACACAGTCAAACACAGAGCTGACTATGATTTCAAGGAATCACTTGGGTGTTGGGCTCCCTCCCACCTTCCCTGTGGGAACCTCCTGCACAGCTGGGAAGGAGAGGGTCAGCGCCCCACCTGCTGCCCCCATGACGGGCTGTTCCAGTGTTAGAGCCAGTGTGAGTGTCAGCAGCAACGCGCTCCCAACACATGCAGACATTGCATTGCGAAGGTCAAGTGCAAGGACAGATAGCACTTGCTAAATAGGGGCTACCTTGAAAGGAGAGGATAAGTATTTCCAATGCTTTCTTGTCTTCACACAAAAGATTAGTGAGTATACCGTACATTTTGGCTAGAATGAGATGTCTCAGAAGAAAGGTTGCTTTTTACGATGTATAACATATTGCAGAATGACTGATACAACCGGAAGCACCAGAGGTGTATTCTAGGTAGGAAATGAGCTTGGAAAGACTCAGGAAAAGAGGGGAAGTGAGCTCAGTTCAGAGGAGAAGGCAGGAGCCCTGAAGAGGCTGCAGGGACACACAGCTTGCCCTGGGTGGTGCGCCCTGTTTGAGATGGGCTATTTCATGTTGATGAGGTGACCTGGGGTTAGAAAACCTCTCTTCCCTACTCCTTCCCTGCACCTGCTGACGATCACTCTGTGTCCTCCTACTTCCCACAGAATATACCCTGGTGGAACCGTTCTCGTACCAATCCTCAGATGAAGAGGAGTCACCACAGTGCAAGGTCAGTCCATCTGGGTTGGTTGGACAAAAGGTTTCTTAGCATTATCCTTTTGATGTTCAGTAACGTAGGAGAATCTGACCCTGTGTATCATAGGTGATTTAAACAGTGTTCCTGGTGGGGAGAATTCTGAGTGAGAGTCTGTTCCCCACTGAGGCTTGATTTAAGACAGAGGAGAAAATGGCAGCACCAGCCACACACTGAGGGGCAGTGAGCTTCCTCCTCAGCAGCTTGATCCCGTGCTCAGGGCAAAATCACTTCATTGCCAAGCAACAGGAGCTTGAGAGGGAATACCCTGCTAGATCGACTTTAGCATGAGTTGGTTGTCCTGTTCTCCTTCTGTGTTCCTTTGAGTTGAACACTCTTTCCCATCTGGTCTTCTAATGTCACCAAGTGAAGAAAAGCCCTGTACACGTAAGCCTCAGGATGGCCTGAAGCTCACGGTGTTTCTCTTTCTCTCCATGCAGCCAGAGGAACCCACCAAAGAAAAAGGTGTGTATTGTGGAAGCCCTCCTTGCCTAAGGAAAGATCTTCAGTGTGGCAACAGGTGGCACTTACTCTCCTGCTTTTGCTGGAGGGCCGCTCGGGTTTCAGCTTCCTGACAGAAAGGAGATAGGGCCAGTTTGGTTGAAAAAACACTGAGTCCATCCAATAAAGAACGGTGACCATCCCCTCGAGTCTCTGGTGGCAGAATTGCTATGGAGATGGAATAGGGTGGTGTGCATCAGGGTGATGTGGTGTGGAGGGGGCAGCCGTGTGGAGTGATTGGGAATGTCTTTGGGAGAGTATGTGCGGTTACCCAGAAAATTTAGAAAAACTTTCTAAAACATTGAATTGCTACTGCACATTTCACCTAAATTAACCCATTCATCCTCCACCACAGCTGTACCTGAAGGTAAATGTTATATCATCACTCCTTAGAGATGGTGCAAAGGTGAGTTTCCCAGGCTCTCAATATCCTAAACGCAAGAGGCAAATGTGAACTCAGGAACGGGAGGAAGATTGATGCAGTGCGTTACTGTTGTGCATTCATCAGGCGGCCCTGGTATAACTCGTCATTATGCCAGGCAGTTGTGGTATCTGTTTGTACATGTGGAAGGAGAAGAGCCTTGAGAGGTCCCAAACACTGTCTGTCATTTTAGGGAGGTCTCAAGGGCTGCCTGACGCACAGTATCAATAGGTGCATTTGACGCAGGACTTTTCTATGTGCATTGATTAATGTGAAACGCACAGAAGCGAGCTCACGGGTGGATGGCAGTAGTGGTGGCATTATTGCTCAGTTTGTGGTCTAAAGCAGGGAAATAATCAGGGACATACTCTATTGTGCTTAATAAACCGATTTTCAGAAGCATTTAATATGCTCATGTTGGCCAGGTGCATGGCTCATGCCTGTAATCCTAGCACTTTAGAGGCTGAGCCAAGTGGATTGCTTGAGCCCAGGAGTTGGAGATCAGCCTAGGCAACGTGGTGAAAGTTCATATCGACCAAAAATACAAGAAGTTACCTGGGTGTTTTGGCACACGTGTTGTGCCAGCTACTTGGATGGCAGAGTGGGGAAGATCACTTGATCCCTGGAGGTGCAGGTTCCAGTCAACAGAGATCATGTCACACCACTCCAGCTTGGGTAACAGACCACCCCAAATGAAACAAAATAGGAACAAGTGGAAAAATGCTTTAGCTTAGTCGTAAAGACAGTCAAACACAGCGCTGACTATGATCTCAAGGCACCACTTGGGTGTTGGGCCCCCTCCCACCTTCCCTGCGGGAACCTCCTGCACAGCTGGGAAGGAGAGGGTCAGCGCCCCACCTGCTGCCCCCATGATGGGCTGTTCTAGTGTCAGAGCCAGTGTGAGTGTGAGCAGCAACGGGCCCCCGACACACTCAGACATTGCATTGTGAAGGTCGAGTGCAAGGACAGATAGCACTTGCTAAATAGGGGCTACCTTGTAAGGAGAGGATAAGTATTTCCAAAGCTTTATTGTCTTCAACACAAAAGATTAGTGAATATATGATACATTTTGGCTAGAATGAGATGTCTCAGAAGAAAAGTTGCTTTTTACCAAGCATAACATATCGCAGAATGACTGATACAACCAGAAGCACCAGAGGTGTATTCTAGGAAGGAAATGAGCTTGGAAGGACTCAGGAAGGGAGGGCAAGTGGGCTCAGGTCAGATGAGGAGGCAGCAGCCCTGAAGAGGCTACAAGGACACACAGCCTGCCCTGGGTGGTGTGCCCTGTTTGAGATGGGCTATTTCACGTTGATGAGGTGACCTGGGACTAGAAAACCTCTCTTCCCTGCTCCTCCCCTGCGTCTGCTGATGGTCACTCTGTGCCTTCCTGCTTCCCACAGAATACACCGTGGTGGAAGTCTGCCCGTACCATTCCTGGGATGAGGAGGAGCCACCACAGTCGAAGGTCAGTCCACCTGGTTTGGTTGGTGAAAAGGTTTTTTATCTTTATCCTTTTGAATTTCAGTAAGGTAGGAGAATCTGACCCTATGTATCATAGTTGATTTACACAGTGTCCTTGGTGGTAGGAATTCTGAGTGAGAGTCTGTTC
>NW_016108823.1:8179-8946 GCF_001604975.1 Cebus imitator | reverse complement strand
AGCCACCGAGACCGGCCCTGCAGCGCACCCCTTTCTATGACAGGAGGGGTCCACAGGTGACAAGTCTCACTCCTGCCCCCAGCTCTGTCCTTAGTGAGAAAGGCGCAGGGCAGATGGACAGGGCAGGCTGATGTGAGGCCTGGACACTCCAGGTGCTCTTCCTGCCGGCCTCCTGCAATGCCCCACCAGCCACCCACCTTCTATGTCCCATGACGATCATGCGCAGCTTGTCCCCAAGGTCCTGCATTTCATGGATCTGCGCAAACGTCCCCGTGTGATAGATTTCATCCAGGTTCTCCACCACGTCTGACTCATTGCTGTGGGAGATAAGCACAGAGGGACGTTGGAACATGAGCCTCAGGCTCAGCAGTACGTCCCTGGCTGAGGGGGAGGAGGGAGAGAAAAGAAACGCCCCTATCAAGTGCTACTGAAACCCACAAGCAGCCTCCTGGGCTCCTGCAGGAGCTCCAGAGCCTAGAGGAGCTTCTGCCCGGTCAGGGCTGCCCCCAGTGGTCACAGCACTGGGTGGGTGGCTCCTTGCTAAGTCAGCCATGAGGACGGGTCTAGACGGGACTCTGATTCTTTTCTATGCCCCTATCACAGAGCCCGCTTGGAATGCGTGCATGGAACTCACTTCTCTGAGACAGAGTTTCGCTCTTGTTGCCCAGGCTGGAGTGCAATGGTGGGATCCTGGCTCACCGCACCCTCCACCTCCCAGGTTCAAGCGATTCTCCTGCCTCAGCCTCCCGAGTAGCTGGGATTACAGG
>NW_016108823.1:3815-5489 GCF_001604975.1 Cebus imitator | reverse complement strand
ACTGCTGGCTGGGCATGGTGGCTCACACCTGTAATCCCAGCACGCTAGGAAGCCGAGGCAGGAGGATCACGCCGAGATGTAAGGTAGGGACCTCAAGACCAGCCTGACCAACATGAGGAAACCCCTTTCCTACTAAAAATACAAAAAACTAGCTGGGCGTGGTGGCCCATTGGCCCATGCCTGTAATCCCAGTTACTCAGGAGGCTGAGGTAGGAGAATTGCTTGAAGCCGGTTGCGATGAGCCAGGATCACACCTTTGCACTCCGGCCTTGGGGGGTGGGGGGAGAAGCAGCAGCTCCCCGCTGGGCCCCACTCTTGGAGTTTCTGATTCCCTTCTAGGGTGGGTCCAAAAATCTGCATTTCAAACGAAACAGCATCACATGATGCTGATGCTGCTGGTCAACCACCCACTTTGAAAGCCAGTATTTTGATTCATTCCCTAACAGGAGCTCTTTACTTGTGTCCAGAAATTCCTGACACTATAAATGCTTTTTTATTTTTTTCTGTGAAGAAAGTTGATAACAACTGACAGGAGGGTATGTGACCCACCAAAAACTAAGAGCCACTGTTCTATACTCAGAGGTCGCTAATGAGAAGCTTCTAGAACAAGTTGGCCACATAGTCAAGCACAAACTACAGAGTAAATCAAGCTTTGCTAACAATTCCAGAAACATTTATTGGGTCCCAAAGAAGATCCCCCCAATTCCTTGCTTTGAAAATCAACAGCCAACAGCTGACAGCTGCATCCTTGGCACCTGCCTCCTGGCCCTGGCAGGATCCATTTTTGTGACTTACAACACGTCATCAACCAGAAATACAATGAGAACCACCTGCCAGTCTCCCAAGTACCACCCACAGCCACTCATTTAATGCTCTGGGCTAGCTCCACGTGGGCAGACTGAACTCTCAGAAGAATCATCTCTGCTCAGGCGCTGGGAGCGAGAGACATCTGTTGCTTTGCAAAGCTGAGGGGACTAGGCCTGATGACACCATCCCGGGCCCAGAAACCTGGGAGGGTAAAGAGAACTGCTATGGGTGAAGTCAAGGATGGGAAAAAGGCGTCCGGGACGGGGTCCTGAAATGTCAGAAGTGCACCAAAGAGGAAACAGCACCACGTTATTACTAAGGCAGGGCCTCACTTTGTTGCCTAGGCTGGAGTGCAGTGATGACACCGTGGCTCACTGCAGCCTTGATCTCCCAGTTTCAAGTAATCCTCCTGCCTCAGCCTTCCAAGGAGCTGGGATGACAGGTTGACTCCACTGTGCCCAGCCTTTTAATTTATTTATTTATTTATTTTTTGGTAGAAACAGGATCTCACTACGTGGACCAGGCTTGTCTCAAATTATCCTCCCACCTCAGCTTCCCTAAGTGCTGGGATTTACACCTGTGAGACACAGTGGCAGCCCACGTGGCCTCATTTAACTCCCAGAACAAGTACGTAATAAGACGCTAATACATCCATGCCACCAATGAGATGGAAGCCAAAGGAGTAACTTACTGAAGGTTACGGAGCCAGACAGGATCCCACAGAATCTTGCTCTGGGGCCTGCATCAGTAACCACTACTTAACAACAAGGAAAGTCCTTGGGGCCAGGCAAGATGGCTCATTACCTGCAATTTCAGCACTTTGGGAGGCTGAGGCGGGTTGACCACTTGTGGTCAGGAGTTCGGGAC
>NW_016108823.1:0-1555 GCF_001604975.1 Cebus imitator | reverse complement strand
AAAAAAAAAAAAAAAAAAAAAAAAAAAAAAAAAAAAAAAAAAAAAAAAAAAATTCTCAGGAATTATTTCTACATTTTATGTGTACATATGTCTGCTTCTGGGAGAGGAGTTTCATCCAAATGTCTTTTTTCATTTTATTTTTTGAGATGAGTCTTGCTCTGTCACCCAGGCTGGAGTGCAGTGACGTGATCTTGGCTCACTACAACCTCTGCCTCCCTGGTTCAAGCGATTCTAGTGCCTCAGCCTCCCGAGTAGCTGCCACAACAGGCGCCTGCCACCACGCACAACTTTTTTTTTTTTTTGTATTTTTAGTAGAGACGGGGTTTCACTATGTTGGCCAGGCTGATCTTGAACTCCTGACCTCAGGTGATCCACTGCCTCGACCTCCCAAAATGCTGGGGTTACAGGTGTGAGCCACTGCACCTGGCCCTAATTTTCATATTTTTAGGAGAGATGGGGTTTCACCAAATTGGCCAGGCTGGTCTTGAACTCCTGACCTCAAGTGATCCACTTGCTTCAGCCTCCAAAGTGCTGGGAGTAAAGCTACTGCACTGGCCTCATCCAATTTTCTAGGGCCTCCTGTAACCCTAAGAACATCAAGAACAGCTACTTGGCCTGCCATGGTGGCTCATGCCTGTAATCCCAGTGCTTTGGGAGGCTGAGGCAGGCGGATCACGAGGTCAGGAGTTTGAGACCAGCCTGGCCAACATGGATAAACCCTGTCTCTACTAAAAATACAAAAATTAGCCGGGCGTGGTGGCACACACCTGTAATCCCAGCTACTTGGGAGGCTGAGCAGGAGAACTGCCTGAACCCGGGAGGCAGAGGTTACAGTGAGCCGAGATTATACCACTGCACTCCAGCCTGAGGGACAGAGTAAGACTCTGTCTCAAAAACAAAACAAAACAAAAAACCCCTGAATTCTTTAGGGTTAACCCTGAGGTGGCTGAGTAGGAGTCGTCATGCTGAATATTCAATAAAAACTGACAGATGGTCTTTCTTGTCACTTCTAGTGCTCGCAGAGTGAGGACAGGAAAAGTATTATTAAATGTCATGCAGGATGTTCAAGGGGTATGTGGCTCCACACTTAAATTCATCCTTCACTTTAATTACAGGATCAGAAGTAACATTTCCTCCTATTTCTTGGGTGCTGGTCTTGTTATGCACTTAATGATCATTACTTTATCCAGTCCTTAGAACTCACTGCCCTTTGAGGTAGGGATTAATGCTTCCATTTCACTGAGAAAGCAGTTTAGAGAGATAAAGTAATCTAAACAGGCCGGGAGTGGTGGCTCATGCCTGTAATCCCAGCACTGTGGGGAGCTGAGATGGGCAGATCACCTGAGATCGGGAGTTCAAGACCAGCCTGACCAACATGGTGAAACCCCGTCTCTACTAAAAATACAAAATAAGCCGGGTGTGGTGATGGGCGCCTGTAATTCCAGCTACTCTGGGGGCTGAGGCAGGAGAATCACTTGAACCCAGGAGGTGGAGGTTGAGGTGAGCCGAGATCACACCATTGCACTCCAGCCTGGGTGATAGAGTGAAACTCCAT
>NW_016108822.1:0-8958 GCF_001604975.1 Cebus imitator | reverse complement strand
TGTTTCAAAGGTAAGGGCAGAGTCACACTGGGATAGCTAATACAAATTGCAGACTGTGTATAAAGAGAGCTTAATAATATTATGGTGCCACAAATAAAATGGATTTGTTACAATTTCATATGAATTTCATGCCTGGCTTTGCAAAATGTTTCAAGTATTCTAACGGTGTCACGATTCACCCCCGAACAGTGACATTTATTTTTCTCATGAATCTGCAATGTGGGCAGAGATTGGAGGGGGCAGCTCATCTCTGTTCCACTTGCCATCAGCTGGAGTCATGCAAAGGCTGGGGGCTGGGACCATGTGAAGGATCGGTCACTCATACATCTGGCCGTTGATGTTGGCTGTGGGCTGGGAACTCACCTGGGGATACTGGCCTGAATGCTTGCAGGTAGCCTCTCCTTGTGGCTTGGGCTTCCTCACAACATGGCGTTTGGATTCCCAGGATGAGCATACCAGGAGTGCAAGGGCCGGGTAGAAGGTGCGTCCTGTTTATACCTTTGCCTTGGAAGTCACATAGCAGCACCTCCACTATCCTCCATCAGTGAGAGCTGACACAAACCTGCCTGGGCTTAAGGGGGAAGAGGAAATATTGCTGGGGCCATTTATGAAAAATACAATTTCTCACATAAAACATTTACAAAATTGTTTTTGGTTGGATTGGAGAAGTAGTCCTAGGGAAGGGTGGTGGAGCCAGTGAACAGAGGAGTACAGGTGAAGCACAAAGCTCAAAGCATGGACAGGTGTGCCAATAGAAGGAACCAGTGTGTATGTGAGGGTATCAAATAAAAATTCCTACCACTTACCTGCCACATGCCAAGCACCGTGCTCAGGGCTAAACGGACATTGCCTTTAGTGGTCACAGCAGCTTCTGGTGTGTGGTTCTGTGCCAGTGTATTGATATGAGGGCAAACACTTTGGACAGTAAATGCCTTATCCAGCTGGTGAGTGATGTCGCACATTGAGGCCTTTCTTCTGTGATTTGGTAGAGACTATCAGCGCAAGGTGCTTTAAGTGCACAACATCATAGGGAATACCTGAATGCCTGGCCAAAGTGATATTTGGTTTGGTCGTCTCTGGATGCCTGATTGCCAAGCTCGGGACCAGGCAATGTGGCTTGGCATCAGCAACAACCAGCATCCTTTGACTAGTCCTGGGCCAGGGTATTGGCCTCTCCCCAGCCCCTGATCCGGTGAAGGAGGAATGTGGGGGAAGACCTGGAAGGGCCACAGATGAAACACAGTGGTAATTCTCAGGCTATCATCAGCGGGGCGATGTTAATGCAATCTGATGGCTTCTCTAGGGTCCACAGGAAGTGATGAATCTATTTCCCAGCAGTGGACTCAGAAAACCCAGCTGGGCTCCTAATCTTCCTGTAAACCCATTTAGCGGTTGCATTAGAGCGGGCGTTCAGCTCACTGTTCTATTCATCCCAAGGAATAACTGGCTTAGAACAGTTTCTGTCCTGCTGCTGAACTTGTTCAGTGCATTCCATTCGGGATTTCCTCAAGCAGTAGATAAGCAATTACACAAGAACTTGGAGGTACCATTTGTTGCCACTTTTTAGATTTAATAGAAACACTAGATGGACATGGTCTACCAATGAGAGATGTGATTCAACACTTCCTTCACATCACCTGGGCTGGGCAAGGAGGCCACAGAACGTGGAGGGCACATTCCTTGCCTGCACAAACAGTGGCCTTCCTGAAAATTGGAATTCTTCTAAGTCTTATCAAGCAGCCACGTGATGAAAGAGAAGGTGGGGACAGGGATGAGCATGGAGCTGGCCGTGGGCAGCGACAGCAAGAGACTATTTGAGAGACCAGGCAAAGCAAGTGAATGAATGAGTGGCACGGAGTTTATCTGAGGACTAGGGATAGATGGAGTGGAGCCCATGGCCCTCGCGGTATCTCCTGTCTTGGACAGTTTTAGAAGGTTCTCTCCTCCCCAAGGACACACAACTCCTAAGGCTCGTGAAGACACAAGTACTGCCCAGGTTTCTGGTCTCCAGACTGAGGAGGTCTTCAGGGTAGGAATCAGCAAAACGTCCTAAAACAAAAGCTCATCCATTTGCACTCCATGATGCTGGGATTTACACTTGAGGCTTAGCTTTGCTCAGTCAACTTCAGAGCTGACAGGATGAAGGCCAATGTCATCCTCAAACACTGCAGCCATCACAACTAACAACTGAGAAGCTGTCTTAACTTTCCACGAAAACCAGTCTACTCCTGGGCCTCTCGCAGGCAGCCCTACTTCTTTGTCTTGCCCAGCATCTTACCGATTCATACATTATCTCACTTGTGTCAACACTCAAGAAGCAGGCTACACTGAGACTGGTACTACTGCCTCCATACATTCTTTCAAAGACAAAGCAGATGCATTGCCTATTCAAGCACACACTCAGCCCACGTGACAGAGCTAGGACTAGATGTATGTCTTCTGGCTCCTCATCCAGGGCTCAGACCAGTCTACCCTAACGCAGTCGCGTGGAGGAGCAGTGCAGGCACACTGTGCCCCACAGGCCCAGTGATATGTGCTCTCGGTTGGCCGGCCTTCCACTTGGCTACACACGGTTGTACAAGGCGTTCCCATCTTACTAAGACCACTTCAGAGGATGGAGCTCGGAGGGGGCAGGCAGAAAAGCTTCCTTGGCTAGCACACGTGTTATCAGCTGAACTCACACCAACTCACGAGAACTTGATATAGAACACTGCTCGCCACAGAGTACTTAATGAATGAATGAATGAATTCTAGGTCAATCCAAGGGTCTGATGATTTCTTGAATAGGGTGTTAGCTAAAGGATCTTAGGCATGATTCCACAATCTGTAGCTGCAATACAACACAGAAGGAGGAAGATTTCTGCCCCCTTAACACTAACCTGTTGTGTTTTAAGGCTTGCTCACACTTTGGCACATTTAAGACACAGTCACCTAAGGACTCAAAGACAGGGAAGGTACAGTAACAGGGGAAATGTTTTCTGTTTGGAGAAGCAAAGGCTGAGAACACTGTGAAAACATCCCATGCACACAATAGTAACCTGCATAAATGCAAAGTGAAGAACTTCAGTCAGACACGTCTTACTTACAAGGAAGGTGGCGGAGGTGCACATGAGGTTGCCAGGGAATGCTAGAGGATCCTCCTCTGGATCAGAGACAGGGAAAGGAAGTTGTGTGGCTGCTGAGGCCCCTTCCAGGTGGCAAGGCTGTGCTCCCTGGTTCTGATGATGTGCCTGGGTGGACATAGCCCCTGTGGGTTTCTGCGGTCTTGCAGCAGGATCTAGAGGGGGGGAGTTCCAGCCAGGGCTGCTAGCGGGAGGCTTGCTCTTCCATCTTTCCTGATGGCAGGATGGTCTGGAGGACCTAGACCTCCTGCCTCTGCCTCCGTAACAGAGGACAAGGAAAGGAAAATGCCCAAGGGAAAGAAAAAGAAGCCTCTTCTCCCCAAGTTCCCCATGCAGACAGGAGTCCACACTCAGTCCAGAATTACTTCCAGGGAGAACTCATCCCTGCTGCTGCTGATTTGTCCTGGAACAGATTTACACTGCCTGGTTTCACTGAGGACATGAAAGTCTGCTCAGAAGCAATAAAGAAAGGAAAACAAATTCAAATGGAAGAGGCATTGAAAGTGTTTTTCCTTAATGCTTATCCCATTTTTATACCATTATTTTTCAAGTTGACACCGTTTTAAGGAAAAAAAAAAATCTTTTGCAGCATTAAAGCCGTATACAAGGTCGATATCAGAAAAATATGTTTTTTCTGATATAGTGCTGCAGCACAGGACTGAGGGAGCTATAGATGCTTAAAAGGCAACATGGCCTGGTTTTCAGTGGCGATGGTGATTCTCTATGACAGTCAGGGAAACGTGGCCTCCGAGAGTGACAGGCAGAGGAAGGATTGGGGCCAGAGTGCCTCACATGGTGTCCAGGCCGAGTCCTGGTCAGACGGTCAGAAGAATGGGTCCACCCTGCCAGGAGAGCGTGTTTGGACAACAGGCAGATAGAGTTTGGAGCACGTTAATGGCTCATCACATGCCAACCCTGAGTCGGGCAGGAGGCAGGAAGGGTGCGCTGCTGCCTCTGGTTGGCATTCTCAGAGAAGCGCAGTCCATCAGCTTGGTCCAAAGAGTAAACACAGGCCTTCGGGTGCTCCCAGGCTCCCTGGTGTCCTGACAGCCGGAGTTCCTTGATGAGTCACGGGGGTTCTTTGCCAACAAGTAACGATCGAATTATTCGTGGAATTGCTTCACTGCTCTCTGAAGGTTGGCATAAAAGCGGGTCATACTGCGGGGGAAGAAGGATTCCACCACGTTCTGGGGGAGGTAACCACTGAGGTCAGTATGGAAGAATGTGACCAGGCGGGTCTTGGTGGGTTTCCTGTGAAGGTAACAGCAGAGCTGTGTTAATGAGCTGCAACAGAGGTCCTGGGGACAATCGCCAGGCAGGCGAGACGAGCCTAGACCAGTGGAAATGGCCATCACACAGGGATCGTGTCTCAGCCCTCACTGTGCCCTCCACCCAGGGGTCCTCTCTGGACCTGCTCATTTTCAGGATGGAAACACATCCTCTTGGGCATGCATTCCACAGCCCCTACAGGCCTCCAGGGAAGGAGGAGTCCCTACTCCCATCCCAAAAAGGTAGATTCATTCAGCAAATGCTTCGGGAGAACTTGCACTGTGCCAGGCTCTGAGAGGACCCAACAGCCGCTGCCCTTCACTGTTTAGGGTGTGCAACCTCCCAGGGGCTCCTGCGACCCTTTCAAGGGGTCTGCAAAGTGAATACTATTTTCATAACGACATGTGATTTGCCTTCTCTCACATACATTCTGTGGAGTTTTCCTGACGTTACTGATATGCGATACTGCAACAGAACGCAGAAGCAAGTGTGAGCTTCTGTTCAGCCTGACGTGAAGGAGACGGGCAAAAACACAAAAGCAGGGCCACGCTTTTCACAGTCTTTCTCGTTTTAAAAAATACACTTTTTTTAAGTAAAAATGTTACTTACGTTAATATGCAGCGTATTGTTATCTTGAAATATTTTAAACATTACTCAAATTTCCCAGTTACAATTTCAATAACCCCCATGAACAAAGGCCCTATGAAGCCCTAAAATATGTTTAAAGGTATAAAGAAGCCTTAGACCAAAATTTGGAGAAATGCTACTTAGAGAAATGACAAATAATTTGAACACCTATAAAGGGACTTGGGCCGGGATTAGCAGACGCTCAGAGGACAGCAGGTGCCCCAGGTGGCACCGACTCTGACTGCAAGTCCAGAATCAAAGGGGCACACAAGGAGGAGATGGAACATAACCTGGTAGGGACATGAAGCGATCTTTGCTGTGACAAACGTCTCAATGACCAGGACCACAAGGTGGTATGGAGTTTGTGGAACACATTTGGCATTTTATTTGAATGCGACTGTCCATAGCCGCAGCCTCACGAGGAACACTAGGTAGCGCTGTGCCTGCCCATCAGAAATGCAGCTGTCCACAGCCTCAGCCTCACTAGGAACCCCAGGGAGCACTATGCTGACCCATCAGAAATGCAACTGTGCAAAGCCTGAGCCTCACCAGGAACCCCAGGTAACACGGTGCCTGCTCATCTCAACTGTCCACAGAATCAGCCTCACAAGGGACCCCATGTAGCACTCTGTCTGCCCATGTGAACTGTCCACAACCTCAGGCTCACCAGGGACCCCAGGTAGGACTATGCCTGCCCATCTAAACTGTCCACACAACTCAGCCTCACCAGGGACCCCAGGTAGCACTGTGCCTGTCCATCAGAAATGCAACTGTCCACAGCCTCAGCCTCACCAGGAACCCAGGTGGCACTGTGCCTGCCCATCTCAACTCTCCAAAAATTCAGCCTCACAAGAGACCCCATGTAGCACTGTGTCTGCCCATCTGAACTGTCCACAGCCTCAGCCTCACCATGGACCCCAGGCAGCACTATGCCTGACCATCAGAAATGCAGCTGTCCACAACCTCACCATCACCAGGAACAACAGGTAGCAACATGCCTGCCCATCAGAAATGCAGCTGTACACAGACCCTGCCTCAGCAGGAACCCCAGGTAGCACTGTGCCTGGCCATCAGAAATGCAACTATCCACAGCCTGAGCCTCACGAGGAACCCCGCGTAGCTCTGTGCCTGCCCATCTAAACTGTCCACACACTCAGCCTCACTGGGAACCCCCGGTAGCTATGTGCCTTCCCAACAGAAATGCAACTGTCCATAACCCTGGCCTCACGGGGAACCCAAGGTGGCACTGTACCGGCCCATCTGAACTCTCCACGGCCTCAGCCTCAGCAGGAACCCCAGGTAGCACTGTGCCTGCCCATCAGAAATGCAGCTGTCCACAGCCTCACCCTCACCAGGAACCCCAAGTAGGGCTGTGGCTGCCCATCAGAAATCCAACTGTCCACAACCTCAGCCACACCTGGAACCTCAAGTAGCACTGTGCCTGCCCTTCTCAACGGTCCACAGCCTGAACCTCACCAGGAACCCCAGGTAGCGCTGTGCCTGCCCATCAGAAAAGCAGCAGTCCACAGCCTCAGCCTCACGAGGAACCCGATAGCACTGTGCCTGCCCATCTAAACTATCCACACTCAGCCTCACCGGGGATCCCAGGTAGCACTGTGCCTGCCCATCAGAAATGCAGCGGTCCACCGCGTCAGCCTCACCAGAAACCCCAGGTAGCGCTGTGCCTGCCCATCAGAAAAGCAGCAGTCCACAGCCACAACCTCACCAAAAACTCCAGGTAGCACTGTGCCTGCCCATCTCAATCGTCCACAGAATCAGCCTCACAAGGGACCACATGCAGCACTGTGTCTGCCCACGTGAACAGTCCACAACCTCACCCTCACCAGGGACCCCAGGTAGGACTATGCCTGCCCATCTCAACTGTCCACAAACTCGGCCTGACCAGGGACCCCAGGTAGGACTATGCCTGCCCATCTAAACAGTCCACACAACTCAGCCTCACCAGGGACCCCAGGTAACACTGTGCCTGCTCATGAGAAATACAACTGTCCACAGCATCAGCCTCACCAGGAACCCCAGGTAGCGTTGGGCCTGCCCATCTCAACTGTCCACAGAATCAGCCTCACAAGAGACTCCATGTAGCACTGTGTCTGCTCATCGGAACCATCCACAGCCTCAGCCTCACCAGGAACGCCAGGCACAGCTGTGCCTACCCATAGGAAATGCAACTGTCCACACCCTGAGCTTTACCAGGAACCCCAGGGAGCATGTGCCTCCCAATCTCAACTGTCTACAGCCTCAGCCTCACCAGGAACCCCAGGAAGCACTGTGCCTGCCCATGTCAACTGTCCACACCCTCAGCTTCACCAGGAACCCCAGGTAGTACTGTGCCTGCCCATCTTAACTGTCCACAGCCTCAGCCTCCCCAGGGACCACAGGTAGGACTATGCCTGCCCATCTAAACACTCCACACAACTCGGCCTCACCAGGGACCCCAGGTAGCACTGTGTCAGCCCATCAGAAATGCAACTGTCCACAGCCTCAGCCTCACCAGGAACCCCAGGTAGCACCATGCCTGCCCATCAGAAATGCAACTGTCCACAGCCTCAGCCTCATCAGGGACCCCAGGTGGCACTAAACCGGGCCATATCAACTGTCCACAGCCTCAGCCTCACCAGGGACCCCAGGTAGCACTACGCCTGGCCATATAACTGTCCACAGCCAAAGCCTCACCAGAGACCCCAAGCAGCACTAGGCCTGCTTATCTGAAATGCAGCTGTCTGCAGCCCCAGCTGCATCAGGAACCACAGGTAACGCTGTGCCTGCCCATCAGAAACACAACGGTTCAAGGCCTCAGCCTCACCAGAAGTGCCAGTTAGCGCTATGCCTGCCCATGGAAATGCAGCTGTCCACAGCCTCAGCCTCACCATAAGCCCTAGCTACCGCTGTGCCTGCCCATTAGAAAAGCAGTGGTTTACAGCCACCACCTCACCAGGAACCCGAGGTAGCACTGTGCCTGCCCATCTCAACTGTCCACAGAATCAGCCTCACAATGTACCCCATGTAGCACAGTGTCTGCCCATCTGAACCGTCCACAGCCTCAGCCTCACCATGGACCCCAGGTACGACTATGCCTGCTCATCTCAGCTGTCCACACACTCAGCCTCACCAGAGACCCCAGGCAGCACTGTGCCTGCCTATCAGAAATGCAGCTGTCCACAGCCTCAGCCTCACCAGGAACCCCAGGTAGCACTGTGCCTGCCGATCTCAACTGTCCACAGAATCAGCCTCACAAGGGACCCCATGTAGCACTGTGCCTGCCCATCCGAAATGCAACTGTCCACAGCCTCAGCCTCACCATTAACAGGGTTTTCAAAGGTATGGGGCATGTCTGTTTCTTGGTGTGCTCTCCAGTTGTGGGCATGTGACCAGGCCCCCAAAAGGCTTCTGAGCACCTTCTGAGCATCTTCTGAACTATGTTGGTTTCCCACAACCCCATCGTCTTCATAGGCATGCTGGTCTTTTTAAGGCTCGATTCTGCTTTTTCTACTTTTGCTCCTTTGCCCAGACATCCCCTCAGCCTGCCTCTGTTTTCAAGGGTCCTCATAAGCACCTAAGTCCTGGACTTGTTCAGGTTGGCAGGGCAGGACTCTAGAGTGAGGCAGTGAGGCAGTGGCCTGTGGTATAAATTTTAAAGGGGTGCCAAAATACTTGGTAACCCAGATCAATGCGATTTTAATGCAGTGTTTTTTAAAAATGAGTTTTAGGCTGGGCGCGGTGGCTCACACCCACAATTCCAGCACTTTGGGAGGCCAAGGTGGGAAGATCACATGGTCAGGAGTTCCAGACCAGCCTGGCCAATATGGAGAAACTCCATCCCTACTAAAGATACAAAAAATTAGCTGAGCAAGGTGGCACGTGCCTGTAGTCCCAGTTACTTGGGAGGCTGAGTCAGAAGAATTACTTGAACCCAGGAGGC
>NW_016108821.1:0-8976 GCF_001604975.1 Cebus imitator | reverse complement strand
GCCAGATGTAGGTGATGGGGAGGAAGGCAGCAAATCACACTGCCACATGTGTACCTATGCAACAATTTTGCATGTTCTTCACATGTACCCCAAAACCTAAAATGCACTAAAATAAATAAATGGGAAAAAAAAAAGAATTAAATCAAGTAAAATATGTCATTCCAATATGTCTTTCAACAACTATACATAACATCAGTAAATTGATTCAGCAAAACTTCATCCAGCCAGTTTATTTAAAATTATTAATTTAAATTGTATTGGTCTATATCTACTTGTGTTGGTCTACATTTACTTTTGTTTTTATATACTTAAGTGTAATCCTATGAAAGCAACATCCTATGTGATTCAGCTTCAGAGTGTACCAGATTCAAAGAATCCCAATCTAAACATTCATTACGGTGTTTGCCCAAGGCTCTTGAAAAACTTAAAAGATATCCACAAAGAACTTTTCTATGCTGATTTTTAAATTTCTTGGCTTCTCATATTTACTAATATCTCAAAACTGGTGAAGTTCTCACTTCACCACCTCAGAAGACATTTCTCCCTTCTATTCATGAGTTCATCTCCAGAATCTTCCACAATCACCTCTTCTCCCATTTCCTCTGCACTTAGCCCTTTCTCCTAAAGTTTTTCAGCTAGTTTCATCCCTCAACATCACTATTCTAGACTCCTGAAGTAAATGCTGAACACATAGTTTCTCCTACTCTGAGAACATTTTTCTCCATGATTCACTCTGATAAGGGTTGGGAGACAAGGTACCCACATTGGAGAATCAGAATTGTTTTACAATGGCAGAGACCAAGTTGACACTTTCTTTATTGGACAGGGGAAGAAAAAGGCTCAGACTTATGAATCCCATCACCTAGATAACATTATAATGCTAAAAAAAAGTTAAAAAAACACCCATGGGAATTTTCTTTTAAAAGAAGTCCATATGATCTCCTTCAAATATACAGTTAACATTTATAAATTACAAGGAGCTAAACAATATTAACAGTATGCTAATACTTGGGCCTCTCAAAAGGAATATAAATCAATACATATATTTTCATGTAGATAGCATAGCTTTGCATATACCAAGCAATGATAACAATGGTGGCCTCTGAGGAGGAGAACTGAGCAAATGAGGGTCAGAAATAGGAAAGAGACTTTTCACCATTTGTCCTTTAACATTTTCAAATATTTTATGACTTTATGTAATACCTATCCCAAAATTAAATTGCTTTAATTTTTTTAAGGGAGAGTGTTATCCACACATTGTTACTCAAGTGCTAGTAACATTGTGTTCTCTTGGATAAGACTCATACCAACTACACAAGATCAATATGATCATCTTCAATCTACTGACAGAGAAATTAAGGCTTATAGAGTTTAAGTGACTTGGCTAATTTACACAGCTAACAAGTGACAGAACAGAAATTCAAACTTGGAACCAAAGGGCTCCAAAGTCTGTTACACCTCACTATACTACATTACTTCAAAACAAACCAAAATAGGCAAATGAGCATAGCAATGGGGACTAAACAGTTTTATCTGCCTGATGTAATAGCAATGTTTTTGAAATGAAACATTCTAAACTTATCTCAAGGAATGCAGAAAATGCATTCTTAAAAAGTATGATAGATTTGCAATAGCATCAAAAACTGAAAGTACCTAGGAATAAATGTAATAAAAGGTATAAGGCATCTATAGCATGAAAATGATAAAACATTACTGAGAAAAATTAAGGAACACCTGAATAAATGGAAAGCTACACCACATGCATTGATTGAATAACTCAGTATTGTTGTCAGTCCTTCCTGACTTGATCTACAGATTCAAAGAAATTATAATTTAAAACTCAGAACATTTTTTATAGGAACCGTAAGATAATTTTAAACTTTATACAGAAATACAAAGAACCAAAATTCCTGAAAAACCAAGCTGACGGACTTACATACCTGACTCCAAGACTCACTATAAAGTTAACAGCAATCAACACAACGTGGTATTGGCATATGATCTACAGATACATCACCAAATAGCAGAGAGAGAAGAAAGAGACACCTACCATGATCAAATAATTTTTGACAAAGGCTCCAGAACAACTGAGTGGAGAAAATACTTTCAACAAATGGCACTGGAACAAGTGGGTGTCTGTTATGACCTTAATGTTTGTGTACTCTCAAAATTCATATGCTAAAATCCCAACCCCCAAGATAATGGTATTAAAAGGTAGGTCTTTTGGGAGGTGATTAGGTCGTGATGGTGGAATTCTCATAAATGGGATTAGTACCTTCATAAAAGTGACCCTAGAGAGATACCTCTATGTTAAATGATGCAAGGTACGATGTTAAAGCACGAAGGAGCCATCTGTGAGGAAGCAGGTCTCTCACCAGACATTTAGTCTGCTGGTGCCTTGATCTTGGACCTCCCAGTCTCTAAAACTATGTGAAATAAAACTCTGTTGTTTATAAGCCACTCAGTGTATGCTATTTTGTTCTAGCAGCCTGAATGGACTGAGACAATAACCATATTTAAAATGATGAACTTTAACTGTGCTCCATACACAAATATTATCTCAAGATGGATTGTAGACCTAAATCTAAAAGCTAAACAATAAAGCTAATAGAAAAAAAGGGAAGGGTCACTTGAACTGAGTGCAAAAAGCCCTACCCTTAAAAGATAAAAATAATAAATGGAAACTTCACACAAATTTAAAACTTCTACTTATCAAAAGATACCATCAAGAAAATGAAAATGTAAGGCAGTCTTAGAGAAAAAAAAAATAGCAATACATACATCCAACTTGTATCCAGAATGTGTAAAGAACTCCTGCAAATCAATTTCAAGAAAAACAGTTCAACAAAAAATGAACAAAAGGCTTGAACAGACATGTCAAAAAAAGAATACATATGAACAGTGAATAAATGCATGAAAAGATGCTCAAACATCGTTAGTCATCACATAAATGGAAATGAAAACCAGTCAGACACCATGACATAGTCACTACATATTCACTAAATTTTGAATTTAAATTTAAAATTTGAAAACTAACAATACTAAACAAACATTGGCAAGGATTCATAGCAGTGGGAACTCTCATATATTGCAGATGGGAATGTAATATGATAGATCCATATGGCAGTTTCTTAATAAAATTGAAGATAAAACAACGGTGTGATCCAGCAATTCCCAAGGAATGAACAAATAAAAACATATGTCCTCAAAAACACTCAATTAAGAGTGTTTATTGCAGTTTTATTCATAATAGCCAAAAATTACAGATACGCCAGTTACCCATCAATAGGAGAATGGAAAGCAAATTGTGGTATATCTATATCTACACTATGAAATACTATACAGTAAAAAAAGATAAGTGAACTATTAATGCATGCAACAACATGGATGAATCTCATTATACTGACTGAAAGAAATCAGATACCAAAGAGTTTATGCCCAATTATTCCATGAATATGAAGTTCTAGAACAGACAAAATTAATCTGTGGTGATAGAAATCAGAATAGCAGTTGCCTGGCAGAGAAGAAAATTAATTTAGAAGGGTTACAAAGAAACTTTCTGGAGTGATGGAAGATTCTATTTCTTGACTGGAGTGTTGGTTATGTGGGTGGTCTTATTGTCAAAACTTATCAAATTGTACACATAAGATTAGAACATTTTACTGCATATAATTATACTTCACTAAAAAGAAAAAAGAAAACAGAGGTGTGGTAGGAACAGCTGGTATAACTTTTTTTATGACATTGTTCCATGTGTTTTTATTTTTCTTTAACTGTGGTAGCCCTGTGAAATGCTACTTTTAGAATGCAAGTCACAGAGGTAGGAGCTATATCTGTTTAATTTACTTCCATAATCCCAATCACGTTGCCAATTACTGAAGAGGTTGTTTAGTGAGGGGGAGGAAGATAGCTAATGATTAAAGAACAAAAACTTGCAATTAGCATAGAAAAAGAAATTAGCAGAAATTGAAATGATAAATATCTTAGAGCATTTCAATTTAAGGTATATCATTTATGAAGCAATCTGCAAAACCCAAATATGCAAAACCTCAGTTAATTGTGCGAGTAAGTTTGCATTCTATTTCTTGTCTACTTCTGCTGAGTTCAAACGGTACCATCTGTTATTTGAGTTTAAAACAGACGTATTTACCACCACAAGTGTCTTATATTCTCTATCAGAACACAGGGAGGGAGTGTGGCAGGTAATACACTGGTGATATTTTAATGTTGTTTGAGAAGTAACAAAACATGAAAGCCTATGGGCACTTCTTCCTAAAAACATGGCATAATTAAATGAAAATAATCAGTTAAAGCTCCTGACCAACTTCTTTGGTAGGTCATGGACAACAAAACTTGAAAATATAAAATGTTTTGACTGGGTGGGCTATGATTGCTTAAAAAGCAAGAGTGAAAATATCTGTAGTAGTATTAGATATCCATGGTGGGAATTCTATCTTGAGAGAACAAGGTCAAAACTTACTCAATCAGCCCAAAAGGAAACAGAAAACAGCCAAGCAATGCAGATTCATGACTCATGGGTAAAACTGAGTATCTATAACAGGCAAAAACATTAGAGTGCAGTACCTGAACCCTCAATCCCAGGAGTGTCAATAGAGAAGAGATGTGAGGGGACTCTCAAAACTTACAGGCGTTTGTGGAATCTCCCCCTAAATACCAAAGAGAGCTTACTATAAAGGGATACAACAGAAACATAGAAAATGGGATTAATGGGAAAGTCGATGACAAAAGCACTAGTTATTTTCTCAGATTTCCACTGAGAGATAAGCTATTGTAACTCAGACAAGTGAGAACTGTTCCTCAAATGATGTCTACAGAAAAGGTAGTAGCAAAACAGCATAAGAAATCATGTATCAGTCCATTACACTAAAAAAGAAAACGGAATCATCCTGTTGAGGAAGAGTACCAGATAAATGTAAATTACTGTTATTATTTTCAATAATTATGTCATACTCATCTTTAAAGATCCTTTCCGCTGTTACGGGCACTTTGGAATATTTAAATTTTCTAGTTGTGATAAACAGGTGGTAACATGTCCTTATGGTGGGTTATCAGTAAGACAGAGTGAAAAGCAGCACTTTGCAAATTATTTTCGGATCTGCCTTTAGAAAGTTTGCCCACAGATAGAAAAGGATTACAGTGAATCTCAATTCAAATAGCTGATGTAAAATTTTATAGCTAAGGCAGCGTGTAACAAGACCAATAAACATTCCTATAGATTTTGAACAGTAATTATACACTAAGGAGTACATTTTTAAATCAATCAGCAGAAAACAAATAGTAAGCATAAAGGTGTTTATGCAGCAATAATCAAAGTAAAAGAAAACTAAAAACAACGTATGCCTAACAGAGGAATAGTTTAAAAAATCAGAACACTTCAATTTAAATAACATTTAGCCATTAAAAACTATCATACTAAAGAAATATATAACACAAGAGATTTTAAAATACCATGGAAATGCATAGTTTATATATATATATATATATATATATATATGAGATACAAACACATAATGTGTATATACAGAGAGAAGGATAGGAAAGTACTCAAAAATTGACATAATCAGGTTTTCTTTTTAAAAAAATGTAATACTATTTTATATTATTTATAATAAATGCTTATAAACATATTTGAAGCACAATTATGACACATTCCATTTAAAATGCTGACTGTAATAGATACAGTGCTAAATTCCTTACACACATAATTTACCCTCTAATTTAGTCAAACCTTCCAAAATAGCCAATAATAATTTAAGGCGTATCCTGTTACATCTCTCCATCATGCTGGCAAACAAACATTTATATGTGGAAAAAAGGGTCAATTTTTTTCTGCAAAACTTATATTATACTCTATGTTTTCCCCAGAAGATAATTTTCTCCCTTCACTTGGTAACATATCACTGCATCTGTCAAGGTCAATATACATAGCTTTTCTAGTAATAATTCACACTAAGAATTTGTACAGTTAAAACAGCCATTTTTCTATTATGGAACATTCAAGGTGTCTCCAAGTTCACAGCTATAAAAAAAAAGTTGCCTGGATATATATATATATACCTTATGTTACGGTATGTTTAATTTAATAGGATACATTCCCAAAGCTGGGTTGCTGGATCAAGGATATATCCATTTTTTAAATTTTGACAATTAAAAGGTAACTTTCCATAAAGGTTTTACATTTACCTTCCCACCAGCAATACACAAATGTCTGCTTCCCCAGATTGTTACTAGTACTGAATGTTACCAATCTTTCAGTTTTTGCAACTGGACAAGTTAAGATTATATCTCAAATCCATATTCCCTTAAATGTTAAGGAGATTAAGCTGCCTTTCATTACTTTATTAACCACTTGCATTTCACTTTCTATAAAAATGAACATTCTTTTTTATTGTGTCATTTTTCCAATATATTTGTGCGGGCTCCTTGTAAATTGAAGATATTAATATTTTACCTGTCATATGACTGCACATATTTGGCCCAGTTTATTTCTTATCTTTTGGTTTGTTACACATTTTTGATTAAGAAATATTTTTAAATTTGTGTATCTATTGATCTTTTTCTTGATTCCCTCTTAAGTTTCCCAACTTGATTCCTAATCTTTACTCACACACAAGTTTATAGAAATATTCTCCTAAATGTTCTTCTAATATTCATAAATATTTCATTTTACATTGAGATTTATTAATTCACCAGGTATATATTTTTATAAGTGGTATAAGGTAGGCATTTATATTAGCTTCCTTCCAAATGGATAGCAAATTTATACCAACAACATATAATAATTTATTTTCCTATTGAATTATAATGCCAGCTTTTCCAAGATTAACTTCTATACTATTGGATATGTGCTGAGCTTCTTTCTATGTCCCATTGTCCTGGTTAATATTTATTATGCCATTGATATTTTGTTTTCATTACCATAGAATTATTGTAAGTTTTATCTGATAACACAAGATCCTTACTCCTGATTATTCTTCTGAAACATAAATTTTGTTGGCAACTCTCATTTCTTCAGCCTAAATTTTACAACAATTTTGTCATTCCAAAAATGTCTTCATTTGGATTATGATAGGAATTATTTTGCATTTACACATGTTTTTGGCAAATAATGACGTTTATATAATACTAAGTCTTCCTAACAGTACATGTTGTGTTTCTCCATTTATTTAGGTATTGTTTTGTGTCCTTCAACAAAATGTTAAGTTCCTTACTCTTACTGATATAATCCTAGATATTTTATAGCTTGAAGTAATATTGTGAATTAAATTTGTTAGTCAATTTTTTACAAGTTGGAAACCGATGTTTTAGCCATGTTTTGTGCCTTGTTCCTACACGGACAGTCAAGACAAGCTTAGCAAGAGGGTCAGTCTAGGTAAGTACCAGGAAGTGCCTCATCCCAGCCAGGATCCCTCTCATCTATCTTGGAGTCATATGATTTACATTTGGTTACTGGGCAAGGAATAATACAGAGCGCTCAGGCACGGACACAATCCCATTCATCATGCCCAATGTCTGCAGTCTGCCAGATCAGCCTGATCTAAGTATTGTTCTTCTAGACATAGCTCTGTGCAACAAGAATGAGGGAAATTTTCCAGAGTCCCCAGAGCATGCTAACTAACAAGCCCTAGACTGGCTGTGGCAAGCTTTCATATCACCATTTGTTGAAAAGTTTCTTCTCTGTTGGTTTTGAAGCTATTAAGTGTATTATATGTGTGGGTACAGGTGTGTGTTTACTTCTAAAGCCATTTGGGGGGATCTATCATTAGGGGAAAAAAATCAGCAACCTGGTCAAAAATTGATTTTAAAAAAGGCTGAAGACATTTCACCTAAATGTCTGAAAACATAGAACTGGTTAAATAAGTTGTGTCCTTCCAGAAGAATCTGATACATCTATAGGAAGAAGCGGTTCAGTCTATATAAAAGATATTTCACAACATTGCAAATGCTCATGTTAGCATATTAAGTTCAACAGAAATCTTTTGAAATTGCATATGTAAGTTGATATGCTTTTAGAGATAGAACAGAAAACAAAATAGGTAGGAAGTATATACTAATATGCTATATGCAAAGGGATCATATGTGTAAGTGATTTTTCATATGTGTAAGGGATCCTACTGTTTTTTATTTTCCAGATTTTTACACTAATCATAATCAGGAAAAAAGACAAAGAAACTTTAAAGGATCCACTATCTTTTACTTGCATACTTATAGGATGGTTAGGGCTGTTTAGACTTGCACTTAATATTTATTTTCCTTATTTACAATATGTATTAGTTTCCTAAGGCTGCCATAACAATGTACGGCAAACTAGATTGCTTAACACAACAGAAATGTATATTCTCAGTTCCTGAAACTGGAAGCCTGAGATCAAGACATCAGCAGAGCCAGGCTTTTCCAGAAAGCTCTAGGAGAGGGTCCTGCCTTACCTCTTCTAGCTTCCGAGGGTTGCCAACAACTCTTGGTATTCCTTGGCTTATAGATGTGCCATTCCAATCTCTGCCTGTGTCTTCACATGGCTCTCTCCTGTGTCTGTGTCCAAATTTCCTTAATCTTATAAGGACACTAGTCATTGGAGTAGGACCCACTCTAATCCAATATGACTTCTTCCTAACTTAGCTACATCTGCAAAGACTGTTTCCAAATAAAGTCACATTCACAGGTTCTGAAGGTTAGGACTTCAACATATCTTTAGAGGGGACACAATTCAACTCATAACATCCCACCCTCTTGCCTGCCAAAATTCATGCCCTTTCCACATGTAAAATATGCTCACCCCATACCAACATCCCCATCTCCGGGATTTCTCTCTCTCTCTCTCTCTCTCTCTCTCTCTCTCCCTCTCTCTCTCTCTCTCTCTCCCCCCCACCCCCCTCCCAAATTCTTGTGATTGAATCTGTAAACTAAACGCAAGCATGACTATGTCCAACTACTGGACAACCACTCCAATATAATCAG
>NW_016108820.1:7644-8977 GCF_001604975.1 Cebus imitator | reverse complement strand
ACTACAGCTGGACAAGGTTTCACCGGCTGTGGAGGGCTGGCTCAGAGCCCCCATGCCTGGCCATGGGCCAAACGCTTCCTCCTGACCGGCTCACAGCCCACATTAGGACTCAGTTCCTAAAGAGCCACTTTCCCAGCATTGGGCACTGGTGGGCAGCTGCCTAACTCAATTGTCTCTGAGCTCTGTTTCACGACTCGGTGATTGTGACTTTGTTTCCTTACTGTCATTGTTTTAAGCCTCCTCTGTGATGCTTTCTGGGTTCCTCAGGTGGAGTGAGGCCTCAGGGTACACAGCAGGGCTGGGGCTCCCAAAGACCTTCTCGGAAGAGGCGCATGGGCCCAGGGATTGCCGAGAAGGGCCACCACACTTGCCTACCACACTCACCGAGCGGGTCCCAGAGGGCAGACGTGGGGACCTCAGGATCAGCACTGTAGCTGGCAGTGGGGTATGACCTTGACCTTAGATGTTGCACAGATAATTTGGGGAGTGTCCATTGGTCCCAGCAGGAGGACTTCAGCCAAAGGGTGTCAAAGGGAGATCTGGGGGTAACCTGACGACTGGCACATTCCTGAGAGAGCCAGGCTGCCTCATAAAGGTATAAAGGTGGAGGGCTGCCTTGGAGAAAGCAAACTTGGGGCAGCCACATGCAGCCCCCGGGCTCCAGTCCTGGCCCCATCCCCAGACGCTGAGGAGGAGCTGCACCCACATTGGGAATTCGGGGCAGGTCCGGCCTGCATGCTGTGTCGAAGAAATGCAACACAATTAGCCCCTAAGAAAACGTTTGAAGTGTTTATTGCAGGACGGCGCTCCTGGTTTTATAAGCAGATGGGGAAATAAAGTGGTGGGGATGACAAGCCGGGAACAGCTGCACAGGGACCTGGAACCCAATTCATAATTCATCAGACTAATCAGAGAACATCTGCAGGCTCTGTAATGAAGGGACGTGAGGCTGCAAATGATGAGCTACTCCCCATGCGCCATCATGCCCCTGCACTACCCCACCCCAGGCAACCCCTGCCTCCAGCCCTGGCCTGACGGAAGTGCCCCGGGATCCCCCTCCCTGGTCACAATGACCTCCTGCCAAGCTTTCAGCAGGCATTTTCTCAGCAGCTCCCTGTGACATTTACAGTCACAAGCCCATTTTTCAGGAGAGAAAGCTGAGGTGCAGGGAGGCTGAGCCTGAGGGACCTGCCCTGGCGGGTACACACCCCCACAGGCCCTGGATCCCCGATCCACAGCCCAGGGCTGCAACCAAAGAGGCGGGTCTGGCCCTCCTGGACAACCCTGGACCCTCTTGTGCAGGAGGGGCTCCAGGTAGACTGAGGAGCTCTCC
>NW_016108820.1:3514-4959 GCF_001604975.1 Cebus imitator | reverse complement strand
TGCAACCAGGTGGTGCTGGGACCTGCTGTGATCTCCTGAGATACCCAGCCCCTCACAGGCACCAAGCTGATGTCACAGACATAACGGTGCAGCTCAGGGACAAGGTGCATGTAGCCTTGGCCCCAAAGAGGAGGACCCAGACAGCAAACAAGCCTGAGAGAGAGAGCCGGGGCCAGCAGCCCGAGTACCAGAGACCTGCCCTGGTCCCAGTGCCCATGCCCACCCCAGTTCCACAGCTGCAGGGGAGACCGGCCTCTGCTACCCTGAGCTGGCCTCCAGAGGGAGGCTGCTCGTGCCTCAGACCCACCTGGCCCTGCCTGGGAACCCAGTGCAGAGGCTGCTCAGCATTCTCGGAGGGGAGCAGGGAGGCCTGTTCAGGGTGGCCCCCTCGCTGCCTGCTTTGCCACCTTCTCACTCCACTCAAGCCCTCTAGAGATTGAACAAAGAGTCTAGGCTGGCTGGGCATGGTGGCCCAGGCCTGTATTCCCAGCACTTTGGGAAGCCAAGGTGGGAGGATCGAGACCAGCCTAGGCTGGTCAACATAGTGAAAGCCCATCTCTACAAAAAAATAAAAATAAAAGTAAGCCAGGTATGGTGGCATGCACCTATAGTCTCAGCTACTTGGGAGATTGAGGCATGAGGATCACTTGATCCCAGGAGCTCGAGGTTGCAGTGAGCTATGGTTCACACAACGGCACTCCAGCCCAGGTGACAGAACAAGACCCTATTTAAAAACAAACAAATAAATAAATCCATTTTAAAATATTAGCCAGGCTTAGTGGTACACACCTGGAGTCCCAGTTACTTGGGAGGCTGAGGCAGGAGGATAACTTGAACCTGGGTACTCAAGCCTGCAGTGAGCTGTGATGGTGCCACTGCTCTCCAGCCTAGGTGACAGATGAAGGCCCTATCTCTAAAAATAATAATAATTTAATTTTAAAAGATTCTGGGATGACAGATCAACACCCAGGGCCCTTGTAAAGGCTAAAGACATGCCCTGGGAATGCCCACAAGGTTGTGGCAGCCATGGAGACCCGTCACACCCCAGCACCTGATTTTGGCCAAAGCCCCATCTGCACCCCCCTCCAGCCCTCTCTCCACTAGAGTTTGGACACTCCTCAATGGACACAGACCCTGGCCACCCTCAGCTTCCTCCTCCCACATAACAGAGTCAGGAACACACAGAAGGTAGCTGGGGACACGCCAAGGGAAGAGGTCACAGGAGATGAAACAAGGCCACCAAAGCCAGCAGTGCCACCTTCAGTGGACTCAGGCCACCATGCTGCCCCCTTCTGGCTTCTGCCCTTGGCCCTTGCCCCACAGCCTGCACCCCTCCCCTCTCTCCTCCTCCCAACCCTGTTGGGCCTTTGCCTCTCCAAGGCCATGAACACAAAGCACGTGAGGTTTGCCTCTATTGTATTTATGGAAGACATTTTATGTGACTT
>NW_016108820.1:0-1694 GCF_001604975.1 Cebus imitator | reverse complement strand
AGCTAGAGCCCTTGTACCTGTTCCCAGGTGGTGCACCAGTCCTGCCCCTCCTACCCCCAGCCTCCCAGAGTCCCCCTCTCTTAGGGGCCCAGGTCTCCCCAGCCACCACCAGCTGCTCCACCACTCACCAGTGAGAGGATGTGTTTAATGACACACAGCAGAGAAGGTCATTAGTAGAAATACATTATTAAGGGGGAGGCCCAGTGAGGCACGTCGCTCAATTACCTGAATCCCTTGGGACTCATGGCGGTACTGAGCCCTGGAGAAGGACGGCCAGGTGGCAGGTGCATCAGGGGAGCCTGGATGCTGGGGCAGCACCCATCTTAACTCATCCAAGCCCTGAATAAGGGCTTAAAGACTTTGGATGTTTTGGTCCTGAGGATCCCAGTTCTACTCCAGACACTGGGCCGAGCCCAGTGCCTCCAAGAGCATGAACCCCCTCATCCTACAGAGCCTCTGCATTGGCTTTGCAGTGGTTGTGGTCAGTGCCCTCCTGGCCTGCAGATCCCTTATGGAGGAGGCATGTAGGGTCTGGGAACAGCCACTCCCCGGGGACTGAAACCAGCCCTCCCAACCTCCCTGGAAGCCTGGACTTCCAAACCTGTTCCAGGCCCCACAGTTGTCTCAGGACCACCCCCCCACCAAAGATCATCAGCCCCTCCCAGGCTGATGCCAAGTGCCAGGAGCCAGTTGGGGCATAGGAAGGTGGTGGGCTTCGGGCAGCAGGTCAGCTGGGCTGTTGGAGAGCAGTGATGGGGTAGCAGGGCAGGGCACCTACCCCATGGCAGCACCCAGGGATCAGGGCATGGCACCGATGCCCACACAGGGAGGATATTTTCAGGCACACAAGGCAGGTGGCAGGGCCCCACTGGAGGAGCCTCAGTGAGCACCCAGGCCCAGAGGACAATAGCCCCAGAGCCCTAATCCCAGGACACAGAGCTGGGCACAGCTAATGAGGAAATGCCCTTCAGGGCACACTCCCAGCATGGTGACCCCAGACTGGAGGGTAAGAGGTTCTGGACCTAAGGGCCAGATGGGCCACAGGAGCTAAGTGCCCAGGGGCTCCAATACTGGCCTCCAGGACTTCGGACAGCCCCGGTCACTGGGGCCTCAGTTTGCCCATCCAGAAATGACCTTGAAACAGTGGCCATTAGGGAAGCAGAGCTCTCTGAAGTGGGAGATGGGCACCTGAGGATGGTACCATAGCTGCCCAGCCCAGAGCCCACAGAGCCCATCTGTGTGAGCGTTTGGAAGGCCCCCACTGGCCCACTCCATGAGGCTGCCACCCTTGGCCTTCATGTCTCCAGGTGCTTCCTTTTTAAAATCTTGTGCCTTGAAACTTAAAGTGTAAGAGCAGCCTAAACACCCTACCTGCCCTTCCCTGGACCTGCTAGGCTCAGGAAACTGAGGATGGGACCACACCTGTCTGGCCGACAGCCTACTCAGCTCTCACCTGCCTTGTGGTCACTGCCATTTTTACCATCACTGTGAGATGGGGACGTCTGAACAAGAGAAACAGTGGCCACCAACATCCCCTGGGCCTTGTGTTTCTACATTTCCTGGTGACTTGGGGGATGGCAGCCACAGCAGGGGCACCACATGTTCCTCTTGCATGGGCTGAGCTCCGAAGTCTCTCTACCGGGAGGATGCCTGCTGCTCTCTGGAATCAGGACCTTGTGGGGAAGCTGAACTCA
>NW_016108819.1:7937-8993 GCF_001604975.1 Cebus imitator | reverse complement strand
TTTTTTTTAATTTTAGTGGAGACAGGCTCTCACTATGCTGCTCAGGCTGTTCTGAAACTCCTGGGCTCATGTGATTCTCCTGCTTCAGCCTTTCATAGTGCTGGGATTGCAGGTGCGAGCCTCTACACCCAGCCGCCCGGTAGTTTTCTTTTTTTTTAAGACATAGTCTCACTCACTCTGTCACCCAGGCGGGAGTGCAGTGGTGTGATCTCAGCTCACTGCAGCCCCCGCCTCCCAGGTTCAAGCGATTCCCCTGCCTCAGCCTCCCAAGTGGATGTGACTACAGGCATGCATCACCACGCCTGGGTAATTTTTGTATTTTTTTTTTAGATTATTTATGTATTTATTTATTGAGACGAAGTTTCACTCTTGTTGCCCAGCCTGGAGTGCAGTGGCGCCATCTCAGCTCACTGCAACCTCCGCCTCCCAGGTTCAAGTGATTCTCCTGCCTCAGCCTCCCGAGTAGCTGAGATTACAGGCATGCTGAGATTACACCACACCCGGCTAATTTTTGTATTTTTAGTAGAGACGGGGGTTTCACCGCATTAGCCAGGCTGGTCTGTAACTCCTGACCTCAGGCAATCAGCCCACCTCAGCCTCTCGAAGTGCTGGGATGACAGTCGTGAGCCCCCGCCCTCGGCCGCCCGCTAGTTTTGATTGTGAGTTTCTGGGCAGGTTCCCTGGTTTTCATAAGTTTCACTTTCTCCTTCATAGTAGAGTGACAAGCATGTATTGCGGAGTTGGTGTGAGTGCTGGATCCCATCGCTGACGGACAGAGCTGAGTGGAGGGCATGCGATGACCGAGTGTCACACAGGTGCTGCGTAGACAGCTGTCACAGTCACCCTAGGTGTCTAACCTCTGAGACCTCTGAAACTCTCTTTCTGGAATTTTCCTGTATTTGCGTACTCACATAGATACTTACATCGATAGCCGGGCGCAGTGGCTCACGCCTGTAATCTCAGCACTTTGGGAGGCTGAGGTGGATGGATCACCTGAGGTCAGGAGTTTGAGACCAGCCTGACCAACATGGTGAAACCCCATCTTAAAAAAAAAAA
>NW_016108819.1:4898-6432 GCF_001604975.1 Cebus imitator | reverse complement strand
GGAGTCTCACTCTGTTGTCTAGGCTGGAGTGCAATGGTGCCATCTGGGCTCACTGTAACCTCCACCTCCCGGGCTCAAGCAATTCTCCTGCCTCAGCCTCCCCAGTAGCTAATTTTTGTAGTTTTAGTAGAGACGGGTTTCACCACATTCACCAGGCTGGTCTCAAACTCCTCACCTTGTGATCTTCCCGCCTCAGCCTTCCAAAGTGCTGGGATTACAGGCGTGAGCCACTGCGCCCGGCCTTAATTTGCAGTTTCTGTAAACAACTTGTGTAATAGAAAAGCAGATAAATGAATTTCCCTCCTGCTTAGATGTACCTCATGTTGGTTTTAAGGTATAGTATTTAGTCCAGATTTGAGAAGTTTTGGGGTGAATGAGGTAAGAAAGATTTTTTTTTTTTTTGGTGTCAAATCTTTCTGGCTGCCTCTCAGCTGCTTCAGAGGATTTTAAAAATCACAATAGTGATCAAAACATATATACCATTGAAACAGAAGGCAATGCTGTGGACCACAAAACTCCAACAATTGCTTTAAAAAAAAAGAAAAAGTGCTACCCCGGGAAAAGTACTCTCAATGTTTTTTGTTTGGTTTGATTTTTTTGAGACAGAGTCTCCCTGTGGCCCAGGCTGGAGTGCAGTGGCGCGATCTCGGCTCATGGCAACCTCCGCCTCCCGATTCTCCTGCCTCAGCCTCCCTGGTAGCTGGGATAACAGGTGCACACCACCACACCCGGCTAATTTTTGTATTTTTAGTAGAGACAGGGTTTCGTGTTGGTCAGGCTGATCTCGAACTCCTGACCTCACGTGATCCACCTGCCTCGGCCTCCCACAGTGCTGGGATTACAGGCGTGAGCCACCGCACCCGGGCCTACTCAATACTTTTGAAATCTTTAAAGCAACTTGAAGGCTTCTAAATGCATAGAACGAACGTTTTACAAAACAAAAAGAAACGGACTCAATATTGTTTCTTTTCACTTTGAAAATATAAAGCACAAAATAAAGCAAACATTGCAAGGTGAAAAAAAAAAGGAAATTTTCCACTCTAAGTTTTTAAGAGAGGCAGAGATTAGGTGCAACATCAGGCCTTTGGTGACCAAGACCAGAGGCCTCTCTCCCTCAGCCTGGGCGGCCACAGGGCGCTTCTCACCACGCTGGGGCTCTGTCCTCTTTGAAGGTTTTCGTCTGTGCTGGATTTTCGTAGTTTTTTGTGACCTTAGCTGTGAGTTAGAAAAAGTATTCATTTTCTTTTTTCCCTCCCTCCCTTCCTTCCTCCCTTCCTTCCCCCCTTCCTCCTTTCCTTTCTTCCTTCCTCCCTCCGTCCCTCCCTCCCTTCCTTCCTCCCTTCCTTCCTTCCTTCCCTCCTTCCTCCTTTCCTTTCTTCCTTCCTTCCTCCCTCCCTTCCTTCCTTCCCTCCTTCCCCCCTTCCTTCCTTCTTTCCTCCCTTCCTTCCTTCCTCCCTCCCTCCCTTCCTCCCTTCCTTCCTCCCTCCGTCCCTCCCTCCCTTCTTTCCTCCCTTCCTTCCTTCCTTCCTCCCTT
>NW_016108819.1:0-231 GCF_001604975.1 Cebus imitator | reverse complement strand
TGGGTGGATGAATGGATGGATGGATGATTGGGTAGATGGATGGATGAATGAATGGACGGATGGATAGGTGGATGGATGGTTGGGTGGATGAATGGATGGATGGATGGATGGATGGATGGATGGATGGATGGTTGGGTGGACAGATGGATGGACGGATGGACGGACAGACGGATGGATGGATGTTTGGGTGGGTGGATGGATGGATGAGTGGGTGGATGAATGGATGGATGG
>NW_016108818.1:7342-9003 GCF_001604975.1 Cebus imitator | reverse complement strand
AGCTAATTTTTTGTATTTTTAGTAGAGACGGGGTTTCACCATGTTGACCAGGATGGCCTCTATCTCTTGACCTCGTGATCCACCCGCCTCGGCCTCCCAAAGTGCTGGGATTACAGGCGTGAGCCACCGCGCCCGGCCAGAAGTATTTATTTTTATTTTATGTTATTATTATTATTATTTTGAGATGGAGTTTCACTCTTATTGCCCAGGCTGGAGTGCAATGGTGCCATCTTGGCTCACTGTGATCTCTGCCTCCTGTGTTCAAGCGATTCTCCTGCCTCAGCCTCCTGAGTAGCTTGGATTACAGGTGCCTGCCACAACACCTGGCTAATTTTTTGTATTTTTAGTAGAGGTGGGGTTTCACCATATTAGCCAGGCTGGTCTTAAACCCCTGACCTCAGGTGATCCACCTGCTTTGGCCTCCCAAAGTGCTGGGATTACAGGTGTGAGCCACTGTGACCAGCCTATTTATTTATATTTTATTTTATTTTGAGACGTAATCTTGCTGTTGCCCAGGCTGGAGTGCAGTGGTACAATCTTGGCTTACCACAACCTCTGTCTCCCTTCAAGCAGTTCTCGTGTCTCAGCCTTCCGAGTAGCTGGGGCTATAGGCATGCACCACTATGCCCAGCTATTTTTTGTATTTTTAGTAGATACTGGGTTTCACTATGTTGGCCAGACTGGTCTTGAACTCCTGACCTTGTGATCTGCTGGCCTCCTCTCCCAAAGTGCTGAGATTATAGGCGTGAGCCACTGTGCCCGGCCAATAAATATCTGTCTGTCTATCTATCTATCTATTTACTTACTTAACATAGAGACAGGATCTGGCTCTGTCACGCAGGCTAGAGTGCAGTGGTGCCATCTAATCATAGCTCACTGCTGCCTCAAACTCCTGAACTCAAGTAATCCTCCTGCCTGAGCCTCCCCAGTAGCTGGGATTACAGGCATGTGCCACCATGCCTAAATTTTTTTGTAGACCAGGTCCCGTGGCTTACACCTGTAATCCCAGCACTTTGGGAGGCCGAGACAGACGGATCACCTGAGGTTGGGAGTTCAGGACCAGACTGACCAACATGGAGAAACCCTGTCTCTACTAAAAATACAAAAAAGTAGCACGGTGTAGTGGCACATGCCTGTAATCCCAGCTACTTGGGAGGCTGAGGCAGGAGAATTTCTTGAACCTGAGAGGCAGAGGTTGCGGTGAGCCGAGTTCACACCATTGCACTCCAGCCTGGACAAGAACAAAACTTCGTGTCAAAGAAAAAATTCTCTCTCTCTCTCTCTCTCTCTCTACGTGTGTGTGTGTGTGTGTGTGTGTGTGTGTGTGTGTGTCTGTGTGTGTGTGTGTGTATAGTAGAGACAGGGTCTCACCATGTTGCCCAGGCTGTTCTCAAACTTCTGGGCTCAAACAATCCTCCCACCTCAGCCTCCCAAAATGCTAGGATTACAGGTGTGAGCCACCATGCCCGGCCTACTCAATGTCCTATCTAGGAAAATGCTATCTGTATCTGGTGGTAATATGTAATTTCCAATTTTTTAAAAATTTGTTTTGTGATGTTTTTTAAGGCTCTTCCTCTTTGTATAAAATAAAGATGTATTTATAAATAAATGCTGCTGGGTGTGTGTGGCTCAAGCCTGTAATCCCAGCACTTTGGGAGGCC
>NW_016108818.1:3403-5382 GCF_001604975.1 Cebus imitator | reverse complement strand
TTGAGACAGACTCGCACTCTGTTGCCAAGGCTGGAGTGCAGTGGCACAATCTTGGCTTACTGCAACCTTTGCCTCCTGGGTTCAAGTGATTTCTGGCTAATTTTTGTCTTTTTTAGTAGAGATGGGGTTTCACTATGTTGGCCAGGCTGGTCTCGAACTCCTGACCTCAAGAGATCTGCTTGCCTTGGCCTCCCAAGTGCTGGGATTACAGGCGTGAGCCACCGTGCCGGCCCCTTATATTGCTTCTTCTCTGGTGTCAGGATTAACTCTGGAAGTTGTGGGAAGGGCTGAACCTGAAGATTAGGGTGACTCTGAACTGCAAGGACCAGGTAAGTTGAGCTCTGGGAAAGGGCAGGACAGAGAGCTGACTAATTTGTTCCATTTGTGTACAGATACCCTTAAGCAAATTTTATCTTCTACAATTTGAGTATGGGGTTTGTATTTGCTTAAAATTCAGCAAGCCTTCAACAGGAATGTACTCAGTATTAAGTGTGGTGTCAGGTTGGCTGCAGTGTGGGAAAGCTTTTATCCCATGGAAAAGAAGTTCATGATTTTTGTACCTATCTATTATGCAGTTATGTTGCTTTAGATTTAGTTATTTGGATCTCATGATTGGAATAGTATTTTAAATTGAGAGCATCTTACTGTTTGGGAGAGGTTGTTTAGAAATGACAGGTGAAGAATAAAATTATCAGAGTCAAATTTGGCCATATGTAATATGGGCATTAATCATCCAGTGATTTATATATGCCAGTAACAGAATTTACAGAGGTCAGCCAATGGTGAGGTGCTGTTCTCTGGTGGCATTCTGGTAATAATCAGCTCCTGTATGGTGCTTGACACTTTCCAAAGTACTTTTGTGTTTATATTATTTGTGCCTCCAAGATATGTAAAGGAGGTTTATTTCAATTCAGTGACCATTTATTGAGCAGGTTTTGTGCCAAGTTTTGTACTAGATCTTGGGAAACCAGCAATAATACAAAGACCTTGACTCCAAGTTGACGTAGACAGATAGTATTGGGATTTACGTACAACCAGACGTTTAAGTTTGGAAGCAATAATTGAGGGAGACACATATGATTAGGGTGTGGTAATGGTAGGTAGTGATGGCTTCCTAGGCTTTGTTATATTTTTTGTTTCAAGGAAGAATTGTGTTTTACACCACTTTGAAACGATATTTCATAATTTACATATGATAAAAAAAAGCTGATAATATACTTTTTTTTTTTTTAGGCATAGTCTAGCTCTGTCGCCCAGTCTGGAGTGCAGTGGGATGATCTCAGCTCACTGCAACCTCCTCCTCCCACATTCAAGTGATTCTTCTGCCTCAGCCTCCCAAGTAGCTGGGACTACAGGCACGCACCACCACACCCAGCTAATTTTTTGTATTTTTAGTCGAGACAGGGTTTTATCGTGTTGGCCAGGCTGGTCTCAAACTCTTGACCTCAGGTGATCTGCCTGCCTTGGCCTCCCAAAGTGCTGGGGTTACAGGGGTGAGCCACCACGCCCAGCTTTGATGATACACTTTTGAAAATTATATTACATTTTCCACAGTTGCACTGTCTTTCCTCTGAAAAGTCTGGATGATCTGTTAGAACATTTAACCTAAGAAAGCCAGGCCCCGTGTTGATGCCTGCACTTTGGGTGGCTGAGGTGGATGGATCACCTGAGGTCAGGAGATCGAGACCAGCCTGGCTAACAGGGTGAAACCCTGTCTCTACTAAAAATACAAAAAATTAGCAAGGCATGGTAGCGCATGCCTGTAGTCCCAGCTACTTGGGAGGCTGAAGCAGGAGAATCACTTGAACCCAGGAGGCGGAGGTTGCAGTGAGCCAAGATTGCGCCACTGCACTCTAGCCTGGGTGACACAGCAAGACTCCATCTCAAAAAATAAAAAATAGGGCCGGGCGCGGTGGCTCAAGCCTGTAATCCCAGCACTTTGGGAGGCCGAGGCGGGTGGATCACGAGGTCAAGAGATC
>NW_016108818.1:0-1616 GCF_001604975.1 Cebus imitator | reverse complement strand
TTTTTTTTTTTTGAGACAGAGTTTTGCCCTTGTTTCCCAGGCTGGAGTACCATGACGTGATCTCTTACTTACCGTGCATGGCCAGCATTAAAGAGACTTTTCAGTCCTAATCACACATGAGAATTAGCTGGGGAACTTTGAAAACTATATGGTGCCAAATCATACTCCCAGGGAGCCTGCATGGGACTTGGTCATCAGAATTGTTTTAAAGAATTACCCAGATGATTTTTTTTTTTTTTTTTTGAGACAGTTTCACTCTGCTGCCCAGGCTGGAAAGCAGTGGCATGATCTCGGCTCACCACAGCCTCCACCTCCTGGGTTCAAGTGATTCTCTTGCCGCAGCCTCCAGGGTAGCTGGGACTACAGGTGCCCACCACCATGCCAGGGTAATTCTTTTGCATTTTTAATAGAGACAGAGTTTCACCATGTTGACCAGGCTGGTCTCGAACTCCTGACCTCAGGTAAGCCGCCCACCTCAGCCTCCCAAAGTGTTGGGATTAAAGGCATGAGCCACTGCACCTAGTTGGCCAGATGATTTTTGTGACGCTAGAGCTGACAACCAGTGAGCTAGAGAGAATTAAAAATTGGCAATAAAAATTTTTGTAAGATATGCAGTGGCATAGATGCTGTATGTTAAACACACACTTGTTAAGGGTTCAATAGATCTAGAATGTCACTGGCAGATGCCTCAGCAAATAATTTCTACCCTGAAATTTTTTTATATGTCAATTTGATTTCAGTCATGCTCAGGAAAAATGATTATATCTGAGTATATAGTAATAAAAGAGAATATGGGCTGGGCATGGTAGCTCATGCCTGTAATCCCAGCATGTTGGTTGGCTGAGGCAGACGGATCACCTGAGGTCAGGAGTTTAAGACCAGCCTGACCAACAGGGAGAAACCCGTCTCTACTAAAAATACCAAAAAAATTAGCTAGGCATGGTGGTGCATGCCTGTAATCACAGCTACTTGGGAGGCTGAGGCAGGAGAATTGCTTGAACCTGGGAGGCAGAGGTTGTGGTGAGCTGAGATCGTGGCATTGCACTCCAGACTGGGCAGCAAGAGCAAAACTCCATCTCAAAAGAAAAAAAAAAGAAAAATAGCTATTTTTTTCACATATTAAGACTCATGAAAAACGACTATTTTTCTAAACAACAAAAATTCTTTAGTAAGAAGAGTTGCACTGCTTTACATTTTTGCAAATATCTTTAATTTCTGACAGTAGAAGAAAGCTAGATTCTCATATCTGCTTCTATATTTAGCCTGTTACAATATCACACCAGATAGCTTTTCAAAAATTTCTCTGCATACTCAAGAACAAATGAGAGTGGAGGCCAGGCGCAGCGGCTCATGCCTGTAATCCTAGCACTTCGGGAGGCCAAGGTGGGTGGATCAACTGAGGTTGGGAGTTCGAGACCAGCCTGACCAACATGGAGAAACGCAGTCTCTACTAAAAATACAAAATTAGTTGGGTGTGGTGGCTCATGCCTGTAGTCCCAGCTACTCCGGAGGCTGGGGCAGGAGAATTGCTTTAGCTCAGAGGCAGAGGTTGTGGTGAGCCAAGATTGCACCATTGCACTCCAGCCTGGGCAACGAGAGTGAAACTCTGTCTCAAA
>NW_016108817.1:7694-9004 GCF_001604975.1 Cebus imitator | reverse complement strand
AAAAAAAAAAAAAAAAAAAAAAAAAAAAAAAAAAAAAAAAAAAAAAAAACTACTCTTTGTCAGTAACACCAGCAGGGAAGAGGAATGCTGCCTGAAATGCTTCAAACTAATGACCAACGTCAGTGAGCCAAGACTGGCTTTCAAAGATGACTTACAAAGTGGCACCCCTTCCACACTTCCAGGACTGTTCACTGTCAAAGGCCACATATATGTCAAGTGTGAGGACCAGATTCACTTGCAACTTAGTAGAGTGAATTTCTAAAACATTTTAAAAGGAAACTTTGGCTAACAGGATAAATTGTTTCAAATATGAGAAAGATAATTCACATAGAATGATGAGTCTGCTCATTATTTTCAGCTAAAATTTAGAATATATTGTTTAGAAATAAGCACCTAAGAATGGAAACTGTACTGAGTAGGTCATCACTTGGGTTTTAATTTTTGGCTTCTGATCAGAAGATGCTTTTTTGTTTTGTTTTGTTTTTTGCGCCCTAGTCAAAGGGTTTTCATTTTAATTGGAAAGAAGTTTCTTTTTTTTTTTTTTTTTTTTCAGAAGATTGTTGCATAGGTAGATGCTTTTTAACATGTCTAAGAACTCTGAAGACTCAATGAGTTACTTTTGGGATGGTGAGTTCCATGTTTCCAGAGATGTTCAGCAATGGTGCATAGCGTGCCTTGCAGCAGAGAGACTCCAGCTTCGGGGAGATCACAGTACCAGAGGCTCTTATGGTTCTCACAGGTAAGTGGGCATCACAGTCCTCTGTATAGTGAGCCGTCCTACCTGCAGGGCTTGCAAAAGCACATGTTATTAATGCTCAACCATTTTTGAATTCAGTTTATCTATGTTGGGACCTGAGAATTTCACTTTCTGAAGACCCAGGTGAGGCTGATGCTCCTAGACAGTGGATCAGACTGTGAAGAGACCCGCTGTATCATGAACACTGTGTTAGGCAAGGTTGACACTTTGAAACATGGACCTCCTCTTCAAAGACTTAAAAAATCTAAGTTATTGGGCCAGGCGCAGTGGTTCAGGCCTGTAATCCCAGCACTTTGGGAGGCAGAGGCGGGTGGATCACGAGGTCAAGAGGTCGAGACCATCCTGGTCAACATGGTGAAACCCCGTCTCTACTAAAAAAATACAAAAATTATGCACAAAAATTAGCTGGGCATGGTGGCGTGTGCCTGTAATCCCAGGTACTCAGGAGGCTGAGGCAGGAGAATTGCCTGAACCCAGGAGGCGGAGGTTGCGGTGAGCCGAGATCGCGCCACAGCACTCCAGCCTGGGTAACAAGAACGAAACTCCATCTCAA
>NW_016108817.1:0-1234 GCF_001604975.1 Cebus imitator | reverse complement strand
TTCCTTCTTCCCTCCCTCCCTTCCTGCTTTCCTTCCTTTCTTCCTTTCTCCCTTTATTTATTTATTTATTTATTTATTTTGTCATTTCAATAAAATGTTTTGGAATCCTATTAAACACAAATAACATAAAATATATAATTTCAAACATTTTAAAGTATACAATTTGGTGGCATTAAGTACATGTATACGTTCGTTAAGTGTGAATATTGAAGTACATTAAGTACGAATGTACTTAATGCCACTAAATTACTACATACTTTAAAATGGTTTTGTATCCATCCCCACTGTCCATATCCAGGGATCTTTCACCTTGCAGAACTGAAACTCTGTGCCCATTAAATGAAAATACCCCATTTCCCCCTTTCTTCAGTCCAAATAAGTCCAATTCCACTCTCTGTCTCTATAAGTTACATTTTTTGGGTATGTCATATAAGTGGAATTGTACAATATTTATTTTTTAGTGACTCATTTCATATAGTATTCTGTCCTCAAGATTCACCTGTGTTGTGGCATGCTTCCAAATTCTCTACCTTTTAGAAATTTCGTGCCATATATTCCATTATGTGGCTAGACTACATTTTCTTATCCATTCATCTGCTTAATGAATACTAAGTTGTTTCCATGTTTTAACTATTTTGAAAAATGCTGAAGTGTTTACAGCTGTAAATTTCCTTCATAGCCACTGACCCTGCTTTGTCCTATACATTTTTCTATGTTGTGTTTTCATTTTCATTCATCTCTAAGAATTTTCCCCTTTTATTTCTTTTTTGATTCATTAATTAAGAATGTGTTGCTTATTTTCTACAAATTTGTGAATTTTTCCATTTTTCTCCTACTCTTTATTTCTAACTTTACCCTGTTGTGGCCACAGAAGATATTTTGTATCTTTTTAAACCCATTGAGACTTCATTTGTGGCCTAGATAGATATGGTCTATCCTGGAAAATGTCCCAACTACACTTGAGAAGAATGTCTATTAGAGCGTTCTGTATTATCCATTAGGTCTCATTAGTTTATTGTTGTAGGTCTTCTGTTTCCTTTCTTATGTTCTGTCTGTTTGTTCTATCTACCACTGAGAATAGGGAATTGAAGTCTCTATTATTCCAGATCTATTTCTCCCTCCATCCATAAATTTTTGCTTCATATATTTGGATGGCATGTTGATAGAGATGTATATACTTAAAATTGCTATATATTCTTGGTGTACTGAAATTTTTATTGATATATAGTGTTCT
>NW_016108816.1:28334-31166 GCF_001604975.1 Cebus imitator | reverse complement strand
CAAACAGAACACAGCGTTCTCAGTAAATTAAGGAATCAGAGTTCATGGAGGCTTAGGTAGCTGCATTTTGGGGGGTAGAGAATTGGAGAGGTAAAGGCCTTACAGATAAAAAGGTAGCAATTTTTCATAAAGATTTCTTTAAGTTCCTAGCTGACAACAAAGATGTGCATAAAATGACTAAACTCCCATGAAGCTAGGAGGAGAGCAGTTAGTGGAGAGGTGTAAGTCCAACAATTTCTAGATGTGAGAAAGAACTGGAACATAGGAAAGTTCTGAGGATCCTCAGTGAGAAAACTCATTGAACACCTGGGGGTACAATAGAGCCCACAGATAGATGGCACTTTCCTGGCAGCAGGAATAAAGTAGCTCTAGAATAACTGTTGTTGTAAGGCTTCACCTAAGTTCCTTAAAGAATCTGGATATCAGCACTTTGAAAGGTGCATGGTTTGCAAATACTTTCTCACATTTTGTAGGTTGTTTGTTGACTTTGTTAGTTCCTTTCACTTTGCAGATGCTCTTTAGATTTTATTAGGTCCCATCTGTCAATATTTGTTTTTCTTGTTATTGCTTTTGGGATCTTTGTCGTGAAATCTTTGCAGGACCTACGTCCACAATGGTGTCTTCTAGGTTTGCTTCAAGGGTTTTTATAGCCCCATGAACACTTTGGGTTTTATGTTTAAGCCTTCAATCCATCTTAAGTTGATTTTTGCATATGGTAAAAGGAAGGGGTCCAGTTTGAATCTTCTGCATTGGACAGCCAGTTATCCCAGCAACATTAATTGAAAAGGGAATCCTTCAACTGTGAAAAGCTGTTTGGGGATTACTCAAAGAACTTAGAGCAGAAATAGCATTTTACCGAGCAAACCAGTGGGAATATTCCCAAAGGAATATGAATCGTTCTACCATAAAGTCCTGTGCATACATATGCCCACCACAACACTATTCACAGTAGTAAAGACATGGAATCAACCTAAGTACCAGCAATGGTAGACTGGAAAAGACGAGATGAGATCATGTCTTCTGTAGCAACATGGATAGAGTTGGAGGCCGTTATCCTAAGCAATCTAATACAGAACAGAAAATCAAATACTGCATGTCCTCACTTATACGTGACAGCTAAACGTTGAGTACACATGGACAGAAAGAAGACAGCAACAGACACCAGGGCCTACTTGAGGGTGGAGTGTGGGAGGAGGGTGAGGATAATAAGACTACCTGTCAGATACTGTGTTCATTACCTTGGTAATGAAACAATCTGTACAGTAAACCCCTGAAAGACTCAACTCACCTATATAATAATCCTGCACATGTACCTTGGAAGTAAAAGTTTAAAATTTTTTTTTAAACACCAAGAATTTCCTAATGAGAAAAATTTTCTCTAAATTTAAAGGTGATGGCTGGGCAAAGTGACTCTTGCCTGTAATTGCAGCATTTAGGGAAGCCAAGTGGGTTAATCATCTTAGGTTAGGAGTTCAAGACCAGCCTGACNTCGAACTCCTGACCTCAGGTGATCCACCCACCTTGGCCTCCCAAAGTGCTGGGATTACAGGCGTGAGGCACCGGACCCGGCCTGTCTGTATTTTTAATAAAGTTCTGTTTATATACGTTGATATATTTGGCACCGCACCTGGCCTGTCTGTATTTTTAATAAAGATATTATTCATTTTTCTCAACTAGTACCTAAATAATTTTAAAATTGAATTCCAATATTAATTTTATATACAATTAATTTCACAGCATTATGAAAATTATATTGTTTTCTGCTTTGCAATATTATTTTCTTGTGTTCATATGGCTGTATAATCTTATATTTTGTGTAATAGCACCAATATTAATAACATCACTTTACCTGCTCTCTTTAAAATACATATCAAAAAGTTCCATTTCACTCATCTTTTACTAATTTTTATAATGCATCTTTTGTTAAATTTTACTGCTATATGTTGCATGTCAATAAAATGCCAGATTTTTATAAGTTCATAATGACATTTCAAAACTATACTTATTTAAAGGATTATAGGTTGTCAGTACAAGAACTTGGTAAAAGACACCACTGCACACACCATAACAGGAAGGGCCAGCCACAGATCCCCTCCCCTGCTGGTGGCCCTCCTGAGGCCACTTTGTATGAAAAAGAAGTTTCTAAATGGAACCCAGCCCTGCCCAATATTTAAGGAGGGAACATAATCAACCCACTGAGGCTATAAATGTAAAACTCAACAAGAAAAACCTGTCATCAGTCCCCTCATGTTACAGAGGAAAGGGCATCATGTGTGTTGGACAAGTCTTGTCCATCTGTTTCTCCACAGAACCAGCTGAATTAAAGTATTTTCTTTCTAAAAAGCCCTTATCCTGCACCCTAGCTGAGGGCCTGATTACTGGCAATAGTTGCTTTCAGAGTTCAGGGAAAGACGACATCTTTGTAAACAATCCTAAGAGTATTTAGCTCTCCTCCAATAAAATATTGTGAGGATTGGATTTCCGAAGAGTTTCGTTTTCACTACTCTGCTTGAATACACCTGATAATCAGCTTCACTGTCATGCAACAGCTTCTCAGTAAACAGCCCCGCTCAGCTATTGCCATGAGAAAACTGTGATATTGTGCTGTAGCTGGCCTAGAGTTAGAGCCTGAACAACATCATTTTATAAAAGACAAAGCTGTTTTTTAAAATAAGTTGTAACGGCTGCCCCATTCTCCTCACAATAACTGCTGGCCTTGGCTTCGGTAAACAAAACTGCTAGTTTGCTCTGCAAACTAGCCACTATGTAAAGCTGCTTACCTTTTCTTATCAGTAACTGCCAGAATTGCTAGCCTTTGCTTACTGGCAACTG
>NW_016108816.1:23935-24879 GCF_001604975.1 Cebus imitator | reverse complement strand
TCTTTGGAGAATCAAGTTCAGTCTTAAATGATCTCAATAACTGATTAGCCAAACATGATCTTTATGTACCCCAAATGCCTGCTGGATGAAGTTAAACCTTTCTGAGAAGAGAGAACAAATGTATAAACACTATACTTTTTAAAAATATAACATGGCATTTAACCAAAAATCCACAGGAATGCCCAGAAAAAGAAACAAATTAAGTAAAAATAAAGAGAAACAACAGACAATAAAATACAGGAAATCCAGATATTGGAGTTATATGAAACAGACATTAAAACAATTGTGATAGATGTCAAAGAAAATGAATAACAAAGAAATTCACCAGTGAATAAAGTCTATTTATATATTATTAATTTCTTTTTTATTTAATAATTTAACTTTTTTTTTTATCAAAGTGATCCATAATTGTTAAAAGTCAAGTGGTAATTTGTCAGGCAGAAGTAGAATTAAAAAATAATTATCAAACAGTTCTAAAAGATCAATTGCACACACACACAAAAAAGTTATCTTTCCTCCTCTTCCATTCCGTTTCCCAACACTTACACCTTTCAAATACTTAGGTACCTCTTTGCATATTTATGTCCACATTTCTAAATAATTGATTTTTTAAAAAATTGTTTTCTGATTAAAACATCTAACTGAAGGTTGAAGATACAATGCTCTTACTTGTTTTTCCAATTCAAACACACCCGTTCTGTTCGGGTGGTCCCATATACGATTTTTACTTTGATCTCTATTCGGCTAAAATTTGTTTATTCCTATTTTATTTTATTTTACTTTATTTTCTAGATGGAGTTTCACTCTGTCACCCAGGGTGGAGTGCAGTGATGCAAAATTGGCTCACTGCAACCTCCATCTCCCAGGTTCTAGTGATTCCCCTGCCTCAGCCTCCCGAGTAGCTGGGATTACAGGTACCCACTACCATACAAACCATTTTTTTT
>NW_016108816.1:19041-21637 GCF_001604975.1 Cebus imitator | reverse complement strand
GCAGAACTAGCATTTTACTCAGCAATCCAGTGGGTATATTCCCAAAGGAATATGAACCTTTCTACCATAAAGTCCTGTGCATACATATGTTCATCACAGTACTATTCGCAATAGTAAAGACATGGAGTCAACCTAAGTACCAGCAATGGTAGGCTGGATTTAAAACTGTGGTACATATACACCATGAAATACTATGCAGCCATACACAAAATGAGATCACGTAATTTGCAGCAACATGGATAGAGCTGGAGGCCGTTATCCTAAGCAATCTAATAGAGACCAGAAAATCAAATACTGCATGTTCTCACTTACACGTGACAGCTAAACGCTGAGTACACATGGACAGAAAGAAGACAGCAACAGACACCGGAGCCTACTTGAGGGTGGAGTGTGGGAGGAGGGTGAGGATAATAAGACTACCTGTCAGATACTGTGTTCATTACCTTGGTGATGAAACAATCTGTACAGTAAACCCTTGAAAGACTCAACTGACCTATATAATAATCCTGCACATGTACCTCAGAAATAAAAGTTAAAAAAAAATTTTTTTTTAAATACCAAGAATTTCCTAATCAGAAAAATTTTCTCTAAATTTAAAGGTGATGGCTGGGCAAACTGACTCTTGCCTGTAATTGCAGCATTTTGGGAAGCCAAGTGGGTTAATCACCTTAGGTTAGGAGTTCAAGACCAGCCTGACGAACATATGAAGCCCTGTCTCTACTAAAAATACAAAAATTAGCTAAGCATGGTGGCAGGTATTTGAATGACCAACTGACCCTAACAAGGTCACAGGATACGAGGTCAATGTCAACAATGAACAACTGAAATATAAAGTTTTAAAAACAGTCCCATTCAGGCTGGGTGTGGTGGTTCATGCCTGTTATCTCAGCATTTTGGGGGGCTGAGATGAGTGGATCATGATGTCAGGAGTTCAAGACCAGCCTGGCCAACATGGTGAAACTCCNGCAAAGGAAGCCAAACAGCACACAGCGTTCTCAGTAAATTGAGAAATCAGAGCTCATGGAGGCGTAGGTCGCTACATTTTGGGGGACAGGGAATTGGAGAGGAGAAGCCTACACAGATAAAGAGGTAGCAATTTTTCCTAAAGATTTCTTTAAGTTCCTAGTTGACAACTAAGATGTGCATTAAAAGACTAAAATCCCATGCAGCTAGGAGGAGAGCAGTTAGTGAAGAGTTGTAAGTCGAACAATTTCTAGACATAAGAAAGGACTGGAACATAGGCAAGTTCTGATGACCCTGGGTGAGAAAACTCACTGGACACCTGGGGGGTACAAGACAGCCCATAGATGGATGGCACCTTCCTGGCAGCAGGAAGAAACTAGTTCTAGAATAACAGCTATTGTAAGACTTCACCTAAGTTCCCTATAGATTCTGAATATTAGCCTTTCGATTGGTGCATGGTTTGCAAATATTTTCTCCAATTCTGTATGTTGTCTGTTTACTTTCTTAATTTCTTTCACTTTGCGGGTGCTCTTTATTTTAATTAGATCCCATTTGTCAATGTTTGTTATTGTTATCATTGCTTTGGACATCTTTGTCATGAAATCTTTGCGGGACCTATGTCCACAGTGGTATCTTCTAGGTTTCCTTCAAGCTTTTTTATAGCCCCATCAACGCTTAGGTTTTAGTTTAAGTCTTCAATCCATCTTAAGTTGATTTTTGCATATGGTAAAAGGAAGGGGTCCAGTTTCAGTCTTCTGCATTGGATAGCCAGTTATCCTGGCAACATTTATTGAAAAGGGAATCCTACGACTGTGAAAAGCGTTTTGGCAATCACTCAGAGAATTTAGAGCAGAACTAGCATTTTACTCAGCAATCCAGTGGGTATATTCCCAAAGGAATATGAACCTTTCTACCATAAAGTCCTGTGCATACATATGCTCATCACAGTACTGTTTGCAATAGTAAAGACATGGAATCAACATAAGTACCAGCAACGGTAGACTGGATTTTAAAATATGGTACATATACACCATGAAATACCATGCAGCCATACACAAAATGAGATCACGTAATTTGCAGCAACATGAATAAAGCTGGATGCCGTTATCCTAAGCAATCTAATAGAGACCAGAAAATCAAATACTGCATGTTCTCACTTACACGTGACAGCTAAACGTTGAGTACACGTGGACAGAAAGAAGTGAGCAACAGACACGAGGGCCTACTTGAGGGTGGAGTGTGGGAGGAGGGTGAGGATAATAAGACTACCTGTCAGATACTGTGTTCATTACCTTAGTGATGAAACAATCTGTACAGTAAACCCCTGAAAGACTCAACTCACCTATATAATAATCCTGCACATGTACCTTGGAAATAAAAGCTTTAAAAATTTTTTTTTTAAATACCAAGAATTTCCTAATCAGAAACATTTTCTCTAAATTTAAGGGTGATGGCTGGGCAAAGTGACTCTTGCCTGTAATTGCAGCATTTTGGGAAGCCAAGTGGGTTAATCACCTTAGGTTAGGAGTTCAAGACCAGCCTGACGAACATATGAAACCCTGCCTCTACTAAAAATATAAAAATTAGCTAAGCATGGTGACAGGTGTTTAAATGACCAACTGACCCTAACAAG
>NW_016108816.1:15392-16887 GCF_001604975.1 Cebus imitator | reverse complement strand
TAAAACCAACTCTGAAATCAACACTTCTAAACCTTGTTTTTGGTTTGTTTGTTTTGTTCTTTTGTTTTGTTTTCAGTTTGGAGAAGAAGTGGAGACTTACAGGAAAGAGATAGTTAAAATTTCTCCCTTTGGCTGGCCTATGTGTAAGAGTTTTTGTAATGTCTATAGCTGGGTCAAAGTATGTGTCACCATCTCAACTGTGGGGATCCATGGGCAAATGCAGTGAGAATTGAGATGGAAGGAGGGTTGTGATGTCCTCTATCAGGGTGTAATTGCTATTGTTTTGGGGCTGTTTTTACATAGTATCAAATAAAATAAATTTAGATGTAGGTAAAAAGTAACTTTATTCTCAAGTAATGTGGCCTGGCCTGGTGGCTCACCCCTGTAATCCCAGCACTTTGGGAGGACAAGGTGGGTGGATTACTTGAGGTCAGGAGTTCAAGACCAGCTTGGTCAACAGGGTGAAACCTTGTCTCTACTAAGCTACTTACTAAGGAGGGGCAGACAAGAGAACTGCTTGAAGCCCGGAGGAAGAGGTTGCAGTGAGCTGACATCACACAACTGCACTCCAGCCTGGGTGACAGATTGAGACTTTGCCTCAAAAATAATAAAATAAAGTAGCGTTGCAAGCACTAAACATAATATCTTCAAATGTCCAAAAGATAGACTGAAAAGGGCTCTCATTCATATGGAGGAGGAAGTAAGCTGAGAAAGAAGGGGGGAGAAAAAGGGAAGAGTGGAAGGTGGCAAAATCAACACAAGATTTGAGAATGTCGCATCCTGAAGTCAGCTCTTGGGAGCAATAAGAAGGGATGTTGTATGTTTGCTCACACTGGATGTGAAGCAGAGTTCAGGGGTCTGGGGGGAAAAGAGAAACTTGAGCTAAGTTTGCTTAACAAGTATTTTCTTCTGAAACCTGAAGACAAATTTATTTATGAAGAACAATAGGAATGGAGAGTCTGTGAATCTGTGATATCTAAAAGAGGGCATGTCTAAAATAGGTCATAATGGTAAGGGTATTTCTTTGCAGCAAGCTCTTCCTACAGAATACAAAGCATTAGGGAGTTTTCTTAATTGTAGCTAATCATCAGGACTCACTGCCCACCCTGTCTTTCTCTCCCACTTTTCTGTGCCCTATACATTTTTTCTAGTTGGCATTTTCTGAAATGTGATCTTTATGTCTACCTGGTAAACATAGGTGGAGCGTTTGGCCAACTTCTGTAATTAGTTTTATCAAATTATTGAACTTCAGGGAGAAATGTATAAAAGCCTATGATGTGTAGACAGTGGCTGAGAGGTATAGAGGGGACTCTGGTGCTTGTCACTGGCCTGTGCAGTGGGGACGGTATTGAGGAACTGAGTCCTGTAGTGGTCGGGTCTATGGTGACTCTGGATTGCATGAGAATGGAGTTGTTGAACACCCAGTGGTGTTGAAGAGTTGGCTGGTGTTCAGAAAACGTCTTATATTTGGTGTGAGAACAAAGACATCACAGCA
>NW_016108816.1:11572-13078 GCF_001604975.1 Cebus imitator | reverse complement strand
ATAGAGGGTTGGCTACCAGTCTCCAGCCAGCACTGTGCCATGACACCCAAGTGTGCCGCAGCCCTTCCCTAACACCACCCCCCGCCCCAGGCAGGCGGCCACAAGCCAGCTGCTCCATGGAGGGCAAGCTGGCCCGGGCGGCCCCCAGCCTGCCAGGTGGGTGTCCGGTGCTGCAGCATACAGGTACAGGAGGCATTGCCTGCTGATCACCCGCCCACTCAGAACGCAGGGACCTGCGAAAGCCAGGGGATTTGGGCACCCTGAAGAAGGGCAAGGACTGATTGAAGAGGAGCAGAGTGAGCGCGCGGGTGAGCCAGAGGGCAGCACTAACCTCGAGCCGGGTCTGGTTCGCAGCCAAGTCGCCTCTACACCGCGCGGGATGCTATCTCCGAGGCCCGCAGGGAGAGAGCAGGCCGGCCCCAGCCCCCTCGGCGACTCCAAGCGCCATCTGGGTGCGTGCCTCCCGGACCTCGTCCTCTCCTCTCCTCGGGGGACGCGTGGCCCTCACCCCTGACCACGCCCTCCTCCGCCCCGCCCACTCTTCCTGGCCTTCTCAGATCACCACTTGCACGGCTGCCTCGCCCCACCCAGGAGCCCAGTGGCCGAGGCCGAAGGGAGTTTCGCGCCACCCTTCAGCTCCCGCCTCCTTCTCAGCTCCTCTCCGAGGGGCCCCCAGCGTCCGCAGCCCCATCCCCGCTCTGCCCACGCCCGAGTTCAGGAGCAGGGCTTCTGGGCTGACCTCGGCCTCCTGCACACCGGCTCCCCCAAGGGTCGGGGGGGGGGGCCCACCACCACCCTTCGAGTCTCCCATGACTCCTCGGTTTCCAGCTCCGAAACCTGAGGAGCGCCTCGGTGCACACGCACTCACACTCGCACGCGCCTGCACGCACACACGCACATGCTCCGCACACACAGAGGCAGACATGCGAGGGGGCCAGCAGGAGCTTGACAGACCCTGCTCCTTCCTTCTCTTCCCAAGGAAGCTGCCGACGTTAACTCGGCAAACTGCTGCTCCTTGGCACAGGACAACTCACCCAAGCACCTGCTGCCTTCACTACTTCATCCCAGGTGCCCGCACCCCAGGGCCATGATCACACCTAAGTCCAGAGGGAACGCAGGGCACCAAGGTGAACAGCCAATGGTGAAACAGTGGAGGTGGGGAGGATTCGGCGTGACCGCCCCTGGCGACATCCAGGGAGGCACGGCAGCCCCCGGGCATCACCCATCCACCACAGATCTCACTCCTCCAGGGCCTGAGACCATGTGGCCTGACCCCCACCACTTCCAAGGTCATAAGATGGATTCGATGTGAGGGAGAGGGTGGTTGGGCACAGGTGTGAGCTACAAATTCCCAGACTGTCCACAGCCTGCCCATGTGCTGACCTCTGCTGGGTCTACACACAGACAGACCCCTGTCTCCCCTGCCCCGGGTCTCAAGGGGAACACATTTGCTTGGAGTGAGCAGTCACCTTTCCTAGTCCCCGCCTGTCTGCCTCCTGGGAGCTG
>NW_016108816.1:7221-9752 GCF_001604975.1 Cebus imitator | reverse complement strand
TATTAAGGGAATAAATATGTGTATAATTCTTTATTTATATATTGTATTTATATATAAATATATATTTTATATTTATGTATCTTATAAGTATATATTATATATAAATTTACATACTTACATGTTTATATTTTACAAATATTTACATATAAATATTGTATATAAATTTATATACTTCTGTATTTATATTGAATATACTTATGTAATTTTATTTATGTTTATAAATATGTACAGTTTTATTTTGAGTATGTAGATATTTACATATTTTTATTTGTGTATATAAATATTTATAAATGGCTTTTTATCAATGAAGTATAAATGGCTTTTTACTTTTTTGAAAGAAAACTTTTAAAAACGCAAATTAGCCAAATAATGGAAGCAAATTAAATATATATATTAAAAATACCAATGTAAGCCCAGAGGACTCATGGCTTACTTTTATCCCCAGATCTTGAAACTGCAGCAGTGACCTGTTTCCTCCACTAGCCTAGGCTTCCGGGTCATCCATCCCTCCCATCTGCCTACATGCCCACATTTGTAAGTCAGAGCTACCCAGCCTGCCTGAACCAGTAACTGCAGCACTAACCAGTCTTTTCACCAACTGTGTACTCTTCCCTGCCCATGAGGTTTTTTTTTCTTTTTTCTTTTCTTTTCTTTTTTTTCCAAACTAAGTTTCACTCTTGTTGCCCAGGCTGGAATTCAGTGGCGGGATATCAACACATTGCAACCTGTCTCCCTTGTTCAAGAGATTCTCCTGTCTCAGCCTCCCGACTAGCTGGAATTAACAGTGCATGCCACCACTCACAGCTAATTTTTGTATTTTTAGTAGAGACGATGTTTCAGCATGATGGCCAGGCTTGTCTCAAGCTCAACCTCAGGTGATCCACCCACCTCAGCCTCCACAAAGTGCTGGTATTACTGAAGTGACCCTCCGGGCCCAGCCCTATTGGCTTTTTATAGCATGTTCTCTTATTCGGACTTTTTTCTTTTCCGCAAATGCTGTTTTACAATCTGAAGGCCACACATCTTGTGCCTAAATACAAACCTTACTGAAAGTCCAATGATCAGGATAAATTATTTGGACCTACTTATTTGTAAGCATAAATACAAAATGAAAATGAGACACTTAATTGACTTAAAAATAAAAAAGAAATTTACTCTTCTTCTTCTTAAAACATTTAATTTATATACCTTTTATATGTAAATTGTTTCTCTGCTTTTTGTCTTGTAGGCATCTTTGAAAACTATTTCTGCTCTAATTTTTATTGTTTTTTATTCTTTTTTATTTCTCTCTCTCTCTCTCTCTCTNCACGTCTGGTGCCTAAATACAAACCTTACTGAAAATCCAATGTCCATGAGATCAGGATAAATTACTTGGACCTACTTATTGTAAGCATAAATACAAAATTAAAATGAGACACTTAATCGACTTAAAAATAAGAAAGAAATTTACTCTTCTTCTTCTTAAAACGTTTAATTTAGATACCTTTTATATGTAAATTGTTTTTCTGCTTTTTGTCTTTTATATATCTTTGAAATCTATTTCTGCTCTAATTTTTATTGTTTTTTATTCTTTTTTATTTCTCTCTCTCTCTCTCTCTCTCTCTCTCTCTCTCTTTTGAAATGGAGTTTCACTTTTGTTGCCCAGGCTGGAGGGCAGTGGTGCAATCTTGGCTCACCGCAATCTTCCTTTTCTGGTTTCAAGGGATGCTTTGGCCTCAGTCTCCCCAGTAGCTAAAATTGCAGACACCTGCCACCACACCTGGCTAATTATTGTATTTTTAGTAGAGGCTGGGTGAAACATGGTGAAACCCAGTTGACCAGGCTGTTCTCGAAATCCTAACCTCAGGTGATCCGCCCACCTTGGCCTCCCAAAGTGCTGAGATTACAGGCATGAGCCACTGTGCCCAGCCTATTATTTTCTTTATTATGCAAACATTGAGATTATTTAGTTTTCCTTTTGGAAATATTTTGTGCATTAGTTACGTTTTTTATTTAACATCTTTTTTTTTAATATAGAAATATAGCACTATAAACTTCTGTTTTAGAACTGTTTTCTGGGGTTTTTTTGTATCCCAGGAGTTACTGTATGTTGTGTTTCTATCTTCTTTTCTCTCAATATGCTTTCTGATTTCCCTTTGCTTTTTCTCTTTGACTCGTTGGATGTCCAGGAACATGTTGTTTACTGTCCACGTATTTGTGAGCTTCAAATATTTACTTCGCTATTGATTTGTAGTTTTATTAAATTGTAACTTTAAAAGGTGAAACATCGGGACATGGTAGCTCATGCCTGTAATCCCAGCACTTTGGGAGGCCAAGGCAGGTGGATTACCTGAGGTCAGGAGTTTTAGACCAGCCTGACCAACATGATGAAACCTTGTCTTTACTAAAAATATAAAATTAACTTGGTGTGGTGGTGCATGCCTATAATTTTAGCTATTTGGAAGGCTGAGGCAGGAGAATTGCTTGAACCTGGGAGGCAGAGGTTGAAGTGAGTTGAGATCTTGCCCTTGCACTCTAGCCTGGGTGCTAGA
>NW_016108816.1:3865-5637 GCF_001604975.1 Cebus imitator | reverse complement strand
CACCCCTGCTGTCCCTCCCTGAGCCTCCCCCACTGACCACAGTGTGTGATGCTCCTCTAGATTCATCCACGTCCCTATGAAGGACATGAACTCATCATTTTTTATGTCTGCATAGTGTTCCATGGTGTATGGTGTGCCACATTTTCCTAGTCCAGTCTATTGATGATGGACATTTGGGTTGGTTCCAGGTCTTTGCTATTGTAAAGAGTACTACAATGAACATACTTGTGCATGTATCTTTATAATAAAAAAATTTATAATTCTTTGGGTATATACCCAGTAATGGGATTGCTGGGTCAAATGATATTTCTATTTCTAGGTCCTTGAGGAATCTCCACATTGTCTTCCACAATGGTTGAACTAATTTACACTCCCACCAGCAGTGTAAAAGTGATCCTATTTCTCCACATCCTCTCCAGCATCTGTTGTCTCCAGATTTTTTAATGATAGCAAAATAATACATGTTCTACTTACTCCACTATTTCCTTTGGTTTATTTGTGGTTAAGAAAACTTCTTCGTGATTATTCAGAGATTAGGATTTTTTAAAAAAGAATTTCTGTCTGCATTCTTCTCTTTCTTAAGCCAATAGATTTAAAAAATGCAAAGAAGACACATTTGTTTTTATCCACACATCTCTTCCAGTCACTATGCTGAGGAGAGTCAATGTGAGCACAGCTGAGAACAGTTTTCTGACAGAACAGCCACTTCTCAGCAAAAATGATACAAAAAAAGTATACATCTTTTTTTATTTGTTTTATTTTTTGTTTTTCTGGGACAGAGTCTCACTCTGTCACCCCGCCTGGAGTGCAGTGGCATGATCTCAGCTCACTGCAACCTCCCCCTCCCAGATTCAAGAGATTCTCAGGCCTGTCTGAAACTCCTGGCCTCAGGTCATCCACCCACCTTAGCCTCCCAAAGGGCTGGGATTAGAGGTGTGAGTCACCCTGCCTGGCTAAAAGTATAACTCTTTAGCTGGGTGTGGTGGCACCTGTCTGTAATCCCAGCACTTTAGGAGGCCAAGGTGGGTGAATCACAATATGAAGAAATTAAGACCATCTTGGCCAACATTTTGAAACTGGTCTCAACTAAAAAATAAAACATAAAAAAAAATAGCTGGGTGTGGTGGCACATGCCTGTAGTCCCAGCTACTTGGGAGGCTGACGCAGGAGAGTCAGTTGAACCCAGGGAGGTGGAGGTTGCAGTGAGCCAAGATTGTGCCACTGCACTCCAGCCTAGCAACAGAGCAAGACTCCGTCAAAGAAAAGTATAAATTTTTTATGGAATATCAACATATTTTTAGTAAATTAAACATATGCATGAATAAAATTCTTGCAGTAAAATTAAAATTCATTTTGTTGATTCCTATTGAGCTCAAGTAATATTGGATAAAAAGCCAGCAAATAAAGAGCAAAAAATTATTTGAAATAGAAATGTTGTGAATAAAGTTTTTCTGTTAATTTAAGTAAAAATATTTTTATCCCATACTAATAGTCTTATCTATAGTTGTAGAATATCAAATGATACTTTTCATTACCAATTGTACTTCAAATATGTATTCCATTCATAGCAGCCTTCTGCACTTCACGTCAGTGAAAAACAGGCCAGCTGCTGCCAGGAGATGGATGTGGTGTTATTGCTACTTTAAGAGTGATGACGAAGAGCACTTGTCTGAACTGTTCCCATGTGGCAAACACTGTAATTTGCCCCAAAGTACACACATTTCTTATTTTTCTCTAAATTTACTGATGAAATAAAATTCTTAGTTAAGAAA
>NW_016108816.1:0-580 GCF_001604975.1 Cebus imitator | reverse complement strand
TCAACACCAGCCTGGCCAACATGGTGAAATCTTTTGTATCTACTAAAGATACCAAAAGGTAGCCAGAAATGGTGGCGTACCTGTAGTCTCAGCTACTTGGGAGGTGAGGCAGGAGAACCGCTTGAATGCAGAAGGTGGAGGTTGCAGTTACACCAAGATTGCGCCATTGCACTCCTGCCTGGGTGACAGGGCAAGGCTCCATCAAAACAAACGAACAAACAAACAAACCAAAAAAACCCCATCAGGTCTCATGTGAACTCACTCAGTATCATGAGAACAGAATGAGGGTAACTGCCCACATGATTCAATTACCTTCCACCAGGTGTCTCCCGTGACACATAGGGATTATGGGAACTACAATTCATAATGAGATTTGGGTGTGGACACAGCCAGACCATATCACTGTGAGGACAAAATTTATTAACACATCTATAGTATTATGGTTAGTACTCAGTACAAATTAGCTATTATTAAGGAGACATTTATATGCTGAATTATGTTAATACATGTTGCCACACAAATGTTTTTCCATGACACATGAGTTTTCCAACAAATAGATGAATATGTATTTAAATTACAA
>NW_016108815.1:7527-9008 GCF_001604975.1 Cebus imitator | reverse complement strand
TCAATGATTCCATTCCTCGGCATATACCCCAAACAACTGAAGACAGGCGTTCAAACAAAAACTTGCATGCTCTTTAAATGTGTCAAGGTGACGAATATGCAGGAAAGTCTGGGGAACAGTGCCAGGAAAAGAGAACTGGATCACAACAATGAAAAAAACACATCATACTCCCGGGCAGTACAGAAGGTAAAAGTGAAATGAGTTTGTAGACTGAATTATCCTGTAGGAACCATGCTGATTTCCAGATCTAGGAGTTAGTTTGTGGTTACCCGGGAGAGTGTACTTTGGGTAAAATATACTAAAGTATCTTCTGGGACATTGTAAATCTGGTACAGCAGCAACTGCTGCAAAATCTAAGAGAAGAAACAGGTTATACTTTGTACTACTATTGGAAGATTCCCAGAAGTATGACATTATTGGAAAGTAACCTACTTTTTCAAACAACCATATCAATAGCATGCCAGGAAAGCAAAGACTTCATCAAAATCCATTATGGAGTCTATAGTTCAACCAAAGCTGTGAAATCCTTTTAAAAGTCTCAATGTCAACAGACTCCACTTAGTAGACGTTATTGTATTTACTAGTATTAGAAGCTACCGTGTGGATATGTTAGTGTTATGGCATGATGTGGATGTTAGCGTTAGGGCATGGTGTGAATATTATATTGGTGTTAGGGCACGGTGTGATTATCATATTAGAGATCACTGTGAGAATATTTATTAGCAGCCACTGTGTCTTGGGCACTGACAGTATCAGAGTGTAGTCAAAACAGTGGATTTGAGGGTTTCGTTTTTCTAGCTGAATTCCTTCCTCTGCTGAGTACTCTCTGAAGACTCTCTCCTCTGCACTCAGGGCTTTGGACAGGAAGTTTGTTACTTACTGATGAACAACACCAAGTTGACACGACTTTCATGCTGCCCTGAGGACGATAAAGCTCCTTGCTGCTTCTGACACCTCAGAGGGATGTTTGTCAGTTTTGGTTTCTTGCATCCTCTGGTGATGCCAGAGCTCAGCACAGACACTCTTGCTCAGTTCCTAGGTGGACGTGCAACCCCGCCTGACTATCCTGAAATACCTATAAAATTCAATATTCAGTTGACTCAGTGTAATTATTTTACAAATACAAGCCAAAATGAAGCCCACTGTAGCCGTTCCTTCCCAAAGTCGGTGATGGAAGACTTTGGAAGCCTTGTAGAATGAAATGAATATATACACAAATGAAGACAAACAAAAACCTACTGAAAGTAGTCCAGAGACTGTAATTTTAAATGCAAAAGTATAAAAAATATAAAAGAAAATCCATATGACGTTGAGTTTGGTTTTGAGTTGTAACACAAAACATCAAATGCCAATTCATGGAAATATTGATAACACAGACTTTATAAAATTCAGTATTCTACCTTGCAAAACTGAATTCAGAGAACAAAAAGACAAGAGAGATGTGAGAAGATACTTACAAAATACATACGTGATTTTAAAAC
>NW_016108815.1:2759-5762 GCF_001604975.1 Cebus imitator | reverse complement strand
GATCAAAAAATTCAAAAGAATGCAACTTTTGTTTTGTCTACTTCTGACCTAGAACCAACCCCCACCCAGCCTTCCTACTACGAGTTGTTCCACCTCACTGAAGCAAATGACTTTCCATCTTACACATATTGATTGGTGTCTCATGTCTCTCTAAAATATATGAAAGCAAGCTCTACCCTGACCACCTTGGGCCCATGATGTCAGGACCTCCTGAGGCTGTGTCACGGTCATGTCCTTGAACTTGGCGAAATAAGCTTGCTACTTCACTGAGACCTGACTCAGATATTTTCAGATCACAATCCACAATCACGGCGTTGTGTCATTTGACTACAGCATTCAGTACAGAGATGAGCTATACAGGTATGTAGCCTGAAAGCAAGAATCTACACCATGTCACTTATGTGTGAAGTGGGCTACACCATCCAGGTTTTATAAGGACACACGATGGTGTTTGCACAAAGATGAAATCACTAAGGACACATTTCTCAGAACGCATCCACATTGTTAGGAGATGCTTGAGTGTAATTTAAATGGTAAAAGCCCTGGAGAAAAGAAAGGAAGCAACTGAACTGTTATGGTTTAATAACAAAGCTTAATAGAGTTAACATATTTCATCAAATCTAAGATACTAATAATTAACAAACATTATTTTATGCAACATCACAAATAGGTTGCCAATTAAACCGACTTTCTGAATAACAACAAAAATGTAAACTTACTTCTATTAATGCCAGGAAAGAAAAATGAAAATGAATTATGTGTTTGACATGTTAAAGCAAAAAAGGAGGACGCTGTTAGCCTGAGGTCTTGCCTAAGCAAACGGAAGGCAAACTTTGAGACATGTAAACTGATGTAAAAACATTAACAAACCAACCAGTCAATGACAAAAAGTAGATGCCAGTTTCCTGTATGACTTTTCACACTGAGGGAAGCATCCCCACAACCGGCGGTCTCCCTGCTGGAGCCAATGAGAAACCTCACTTAGCTGCCACTGCTAACAGCTCGAAGCCCTAAGCCCGATTTTTCATTCTGGTGCTTCAGGCATGATTCAGGAATCAGTCCTTCCTTCAAATTTGCCTAAAATTCTTCTAACCCTTAAATCCTAACTTCTAACCCTAACCCTTAGCACTAATCCTCACCCTAATCCCTAACTATATGTTAGTTTCTATGTTTGCAATGATATGTCAGTGTTGATTATTAAAACTCGCACTGCAGCCACGTGGCCTTGGCTGCGGACAACCTAGGTGCACAGGATTCACGGGAGCTTTTGGTGTACAGTTTTCCATACCGAGATCTAACCAGTCTCTGACCCTAAGCATTCAGGGCTGCAAACAGGAAGGAATTTATTCACCGGAGATGTGGCCCAGAGTTGTAGCGAGGCTATGCTCGCTACGTCTGTGCCATGGAGAATGGAGCTCCACACTTACAGTTCCCCACAGGTGTATACTTAGGAGACTGCAACTCCGCAGACTGGCAGGACGCCGCACCGCGCACACCGGGGCCGGGAGGCCGCGCCACGCACTCCTGTGCCAGGATGCCGCATGACGCACCCCTAAACCCTAACCTCAAAGCCCTAACCCCTAATCCCTAAACCTAACCCTGAGCCTAACCGCGGTAAGTACAGTTTGAAATGAGCACAGATTGTGCTAATGCTCTCCAAATTTTGGCAACAGAGCTACACTTTGTCTCAAAAAGGAAAAATACAAAAAATTAGCTAAGCCTGGTAGTGGGAGCCTGTAGTCTCANCCCTAACTATATGTTAGTTTCTATGTTTGCACTGATATGTCAGTGTTGATTATTAAAACTCGCACTGCAGCCACGTGGCCTTGGCTGCGGACAACCTAGGTGCGCAGGATTCACAGGAGCTTTTGGTGTACAGTTTTCCATACCGAGATCTAACTAGTCTCTGACCCTAAGCATTCAGAGCTGCAAACAGGAAGGAATTTATTCACCGGATATGTGGCCCAGAGTTGTAGCGAGGCTATGCTCGCTACGTCCGTGCCATGGAGAATGGAGCTCCACACTTACGGTTCCCCACAGATGTATACTTAGGAGACTGCAACTCCGCAGACTGGCAGGACGCCGCACCGCGCACACCGGGGCCGGGACGCCACGCCACGCACTCTGGGACCAGGACGCCGCATCACGCACGCCTGTGGAGGGACGCCGCATCATGCACCCCTAACCCCTAACCTCTAAGCCCTAACTCCAAATCCCTAATCCCTCAACCTAACCCTGAGCCTAACCACTGTAAGTACAGTTTGAAATGAGCAGATTGTGCTAATGCTCTCCAAATTTTGGCAACAGAGCTACACTTTGTCTCAAAAAGAAAAAAAAAAAAAAATTAGCTAAGCCTGGTAGTGGGAGCCTGTAGTCTCATCTACTTTATGGGGCTGAGGTAGGGCCCTGGTTTGAACCCAAGTAAGGAAAGGTACAGTGTACTGAGATTGCCCCACTACAATCCAACCTGAACAATAGTGCAAGACGTCGTCTCCAAAAGAGAATGGAGACACAGTTAAACACACACTTCACTAATAAGACACGCAAACAGACATCAAGCACGTCACATCATGATCAGTATCATTACCATTATGACCATCTACCCCGAAACCACAATGGCATATACATTTGACACACACTAGAAAGGCTATAATCTGAAAAAATGTAAAATAACAAGTGTTAGCAAGGTCTGAGAGAAATAACCATCCTTAAATACTGTATGGGGAATATAAAGTAGTGCAGCCTTTTTTAAAAAAAAATGTGTATGTTACTGCATTTTACGTTTTGGTGTACATTTGAAGAATATACAAGATTGTTGCATAGGTACATCCTGGGCAATGTGGTTTGCCGCCTTTCTCCCCATCACCTATATCTGGCATTTCTCCCCATGATATCCCTCCCCAAATCCCACTACATGCCCTGCACAGACCCCAGTGTATGATGCTCCCCTCCCTTTGTCCATGTGTTCTCACTGTTCAACACCCATCTGTGAGTGAGAACACA
>NW_016108815.1:0-1160 GCF_001604975.1 Cebus imitator | reverse complement strand
ACATAACAGGATCATCAATATCATTCTCATTATGGCAATCTACATGGAAACCAAATGCTAAACTCCTTTAACACACACTCAAAAGGCTATAATCCAAAGAAATATAAAATAACAAGTGTTAGCAAGGTCAGAGAGAAATCATCATCCTTAAATACCGTATGTGAATATAAAATGGAGCAGCCTATTTTTAACATAGTTTCTTATTTAGTCACAAGTGAAAAATAGTCTGGGAACAGTAGCTAATACCTGCAATCACAACACATTGGGAGGCAGAGACAGGTGGATCACGCGAGTCCAGGAGTTCAAGACCAGCCAGGACGACATAGCAAAACCCCATCTCAAGCAAAAATACAAAATTTAGCCGGGCATGGTGGCACATACCTGTAGTCACAGCTACTTGGGAGGCTGAGACAGGAGGATTGCTTGAGCCCAGAATGTGGAGGTTGCAGTAAGCTGAGATCACACCATTGCACTCGAGCCTGGGAGACGGCACAAGACCCTGTCACAAAAAAGGAAGGGTGGGCAAGGTAGCTCATGACCGTAATCCCAGCATTTTGGGAGGCCAAAGCAGACGGATCACTTGAGGTCAGGAGTTTGAGCCCAGCTTGCCCAACATGGTGAAACCCCATCTCTAACCAAAACATGAAAATTAGTCAGGCATGGCAACAGGCGCTTGAATTCCCAGCTACTTGGTAGGCTGAGGCAGGAGAATTGCTTGCACCCAGGAGGAAGAAGTTCCAGCGAGCAGTTAGCAGGCCACTGCACTCCAGTCTGGCTGACAGAGCAAGACCCATATCAAAATAAAAAAGAAAACCAAAATACCTAGGAGTGGCAGGTGCAGTGGCTCAGGCCTGTAATCCCAGCACTATGGGAAGTTAAGGCAAGCAGATCAACTGAGCTTGAGAGTTTGAGACCAGCATGACTATGGTGGAGAAACATCATCTCTATGAAAAATACAAAAAATTTGTCTGGTGTGTTGGCACAGGCCTGTAATCCCAGCTTGTTAGGAGGCTCAGGGAGAAGGATCGCTTGAACCCAGGAGGTAGAAGTTGCAGTGAGCCGATATTGCACTACCGCTCTCCAGCCTGGCTGACAGAGCAACACGTTGTCTCAAAAATCACTAAATAAATATCCAAAATTAGCTGGGCATGGTAGTGGGA
>NW_016108814.1:10537-11729 GCF_001604975.1 Cebus imitator | reverse complement strand
GAAAGAAAGAAAGAAAGAAAGAAAGAAAGAAAGAAAGAGAAAGAAAGAAAGAATTAATTAATTAGAGAAAACATGAACAACACGGGGTCCTAAAACCAAAGTGCTCGATGGGGCCCCATAAGCCAGTAAAAGACCGGTGAGGCAGCTGTTGAAAGTCTACCCGTGTACCTGTGAACACTGACAGGCTTCAATCTCAATCTTACTAAGGGCTCCTTAGAAATAAAGCCCAGGGAGCAAACAAACATGGAAATGCTGGCTAAACACAAACAGGTGGGTTTTGCTTTTATTTCCTTTTAACCAGAGGACTCGTGAGTCCCTCTAATATATGGTAAAGAGTCTTGCACTAGGCACGGTGGCTCACACCTGTAATCCCAGCCCTTTGGGAGGCCAAGGAGTGCGGATCACGAGGTCAGGAGATCAAGACCATCCTGGCCAACATGGTGAAACCTGTCTCTACTAAAAATACAACTCCATCTCAAAAAAAAAAAAAAAAAAAAAAGACTGGTTTTGGTTGGGCACAGTGGCTTATGCCTATAATCACAGCACTTTGGGAGGCTCAGGCAGGAGGATTTCTTGAGCCCAGGAGTTTCAAACCAGCCTGGGCAACATGGTGAAACCCCATTTCTACTAAAAATATAAAAGATGGCTGGTCATGGTAGCTCACGCCTGTAATCCAGCACATTAGGAGTTCAAGACGGGCAGATCATGAGGTCAGGAGTTCAAGACCAGCCTGGCCAACATGGCGAAACCCGCTCTCTACTAAAAATACAAAAATTAGCTGGGTGTGGTGGCACGTGTCTATAATCCCAGCTACTTGGGAGGCTGAGGCAGGAGAATCATTTGAACCTGGGAGGTGGAGGTTGCAGTGAGCTGAGATTGTGCCATTGCACTCCGGCCTGGGCGACAGAGCAAGACTCTGTGTCCAAAACAAAAAACGAAACAAAAAGATTAGTTAGGTGTGGTGGCATGCACCTGTAATACCAGCTGCTCAGGAGGCTGAGGCAGGAGAATCGTTTGAATCTGAGAGATGACATTGCAGTGAGCCGAGATTTCTCCACTACCCTCCAGCTGGGGCAACAGAGTGAGACTGTCTAAAAAAAAAAAAAAAAAGAAAAAAAGAAAAGAAAGACTGGTTTATACCACGTCTTCCTCCTCCCTCCTTCCCATCCAGCCCAGAGGTTATGGCAGGGCG
>NW_016108814.1:7548-9059 GCF_001604975.1 Cebus imitator | reverse complement strand
GCCACCATGCCCAGCTGATGTTTTGTATTTTTAGTAGAGACGGGGTTTCACCATGTTGACCAGGATGGCCTCGATCTCTTGACCTTGTGATCCACCTGCCTCGGCCTCCCAAAGTGCTGGGATTACAGGTGTGAGCCACCGCGCCCGGCAATAATTTTTATTTTATTTTATTTTTATATTTTTTTTGGTAAAAAGGATTTCACCATGTTGGTCAGGCTGGTCTTGAACTCCCGCCCTCAGCTGATCCACTCGCCTTGGCCTCCAAAGTACTTGGATTACAGGCGTGAGTCACCGTGCCTGGCAAAAATAATTTTTTAAAATTCTCTTTTAGAGACGGGGTCTCACTCCGTCACCCAGGCTGAATGTGATCACAGTTCACTGTAACCTTGAACTCCTGGGCTCAAGTGATCTTCCCCCGCCTCAGCCTCCTGAGTAGCTGGCACCACAGGCACGTGCCACCATACATGGCCAATATTTTTTTTTTCCAGGGATGGAATCTCACTATGTTGGCCAGGCTGGTCTCAAACTCCTGGGCTCAAGCCATCCACCCACCTTGGCCTCCCAAAATGCTGGGATTACAGGCGTGAGCTGTCATGCCCAGCCTAAAAATGGTTCTTGATTCAATGAGTGAGTAAATGAAGCCTGTGCCCAGTGCCTGCCAGGCCCCCTGGGACTGCCCACAGGGTAAACACAGACCCACACGGAGCCCCACTCTAGCTCTGATCAAAAAAAAACACTGCTCCAGCTGAAGGCTTGCTCAGAGAAATGACTCAGCCTGAGCGCTTAGATGTAACTTCCACGTTTTATGGACTAAAGGTGCTTTCATAACGGCTGGTGACGATGAGCCAGAGGCGGGCTGTAAACAGAGCAGTCATCTGGTCCTGAACACCCAGGTCTCAGCCCCCACCCACAAGCAGGGCCTCTCAGGCTGTGGCTGCTCCACACTGGTGCTGCTTTGTGCTGGCAAATAGCACAGGCCCCCAAAATGACCTGGAGGCTCACCCATACCACCTTCTTAACTGAGGAGGCAGATGAGTGACAGCCAGACATGCAGCCTCAAGGGCCTGGCTGTGCCCTCCCTAGCTCCCCTGGGCCTAGAAGCCTTCCATGAACCTAAAGCGTGGGACCAAGAGTCTGGGGGCCTCGAGATGTGCCTGGCGGGGAGGGCAGAGTGCTGCCACACTGGGGAAGATGCCCCCAGCAATGACAGTTGTGCTGGGGGGACGTGGCACAGACCCACTGAGACACGGAACTGTATGAGCAAGGGGGATTGTACTTAATCCTCCCTGAGGCCTCAGACAGGTGGGCTGCAGGCAGTGGGGTGGCCTTGCCACCCACTCACGCCCACCCACCCATTTGCGCATTCAGACAGCATGCACTGAGTATTTTTTTTTAAAGGCAGGGTTTTGCTTGGTCGCTCAGACTGAAGTGCAGTGGCATGATCTCAGCTCACTGCAGCCTCAACCTCCTGGGCTCAAGCGATCTACCTACCTCAGCCTCTCAAAGTGTTG
>NW_016108814.1:3809-5593 GCF_001604975.1 Cebus imitator | reverse complement strand
GAACCCAGGAGGCGGAGGTTGCGGTGAGCCGAGATCGCGCCATTGCACTCCAGCCTGGGTAACAAGAGCAAAACTCCGTCTCAAAAAAAAAAAAGCATCCATAGCTCCCAACTCGAAGTGCAAAGGCTTAGTAGCCTCCCATTCAAAGGAGTAAAAGAGCGGTTTAGGAGGCTCACAGGATCCATAAATGAAGCGTTTGGACAGGACCCAGTGGGGCCTCAGCTGGGAGGCTGGGTCTGGAATCCTGAGGTCCCATGCTGGCTTCGCTGGCTACTGAAGCTGGTGATTGGGCAGCAGAGGTCTCAGCTGGGCATTGGCTGGAACTTTTGCACATGGCCCTGCTATGTGGCCTGGGCTTCCTCACCATGGGGCAGATGACTTCAGAGGTCAAGCATCCTGAGAGACAGAGAGAGACGTCACCACCTTCGATGGCCTGGTCTTGGAGATCAAGCAGTGTTACTTCTGCCATATTTGACTCAGCAAGGTAGCCACAAAGACCTGCCCAATTGCAGACAGAGGGGAGAAGGACTCTCTCCCCTAGAGGGGAGTGGTAAGGTCCGGAAGAACACATGGGACTGGAACTATTTATGTGGACATTTTTATTTTTATTTTTATTTTTTGAGACAGAGTCTTGCTCTTTCATCCAGGCTGGAGTGCAGTGGCACGATCTTGGCTCACTGCAACCTCTGCCTCAGAGAGGTTCAAGCAATTCTCCTGCCTCAGCCTTCCTAGTTGCTGGGATTGCAGGTGCCTGCCACCACACCCGGTTAATTTTTGTATTTTTAGTAGAGATGGAGTTTCACCATGTTGGCCAGGCTGGTCTTGAACTCCTGCCCTCAGGTGATCCACCTGCCTCAGCCTCCCAAAGTGCTGAAATTACAGAGCAGGATGACAGAGAAAGACTCCATCCCCCCCCATCAAAAAAAAAAAAAATGGAAATGAGCCAGGGCAGAATCGTAGAATGTCTGGGTGTGAATCCTGGCTTCTCCTTTCCAAGGAAGCAACCTTGGGTGAGTAACCTGACCTCTCTGTGACCATCTCCTCACCTGTAGCAGTTAGGAATGCATTTGGCTGCAAGTAACTGCAGAGCTCCCACTTCCAGCAAAACAGCTTTGTTCATCTCATCTCAAAAAACCCAGCCATATATGGTTGCTGGTTTTGGTGCAAGAGCTCAGAGAGACGACTCATCGTCTTTACCTTTTTTCTTAGAAAAATCTATTTACCCAAAGACGTCCCCTCAACGTCACTGCCAAAGGGAAGCCTTGCAGCCAGCCTGCCGGTTGCACAGACCCAACATTTTCTCAGTGGGTCTCAACCCGGGGTGAACTCACACCTCTAAGTAAGATGTCTGGAAATGTGTGGAGTCATTTTGGGTTGTCACAATGATTTAGCTGCAATTCATGGAATAGCCTTAAACGAAGAATTGTCCTGCCCAAGGAAAAAAAATTGCTGGGTGTGGTGGCTCACGCCTATAATCCCAGCATTTTGGCAGGCCAAGGTGGGTGGGTCATGAGGTCAGGAGGTTGAGACCAGCCTGGCCAGCATGGTGAAACCCTGTCCCTACTAGAAATAGAAAAAATTGGCCGGGCACAGTGGCTCACACTTGTAATCCCAGCACTTGGGAGGCTGAGGCGGGCAGACCATGAGGTCAGGAGTTCGAGACCAGCCTGACCAACATGGTGAAATCCTGTCTCTACTAAAAATACAAAAATTAGCTGGGCGTGGTGGTGCGTGCCTGTAATCCCAGCTACTCAGGAGGCTGAGGCAGGAGAATTGCCTGAACC
>NW_016108814.1:0-1295 GCF_001604975.1 Cebus imitator | reverse complement strand
GGGATTACAGGCACGCGCCACCATGCCCAGCTAATTTTTTGTATTTTTAGTAGAGACGGGGTTTCACCATGTTGACCAGGATGGTCTCGATCTCTTGACCTCGTGATCCACCCGCCTCGGCCTCCCAAAGTGCTGGGATTACAGGCGTGAGCCACTGCGCCCGGCTCAAGATCTTTCAATTCCAGTGAGACAGAGCTGGTGTGGGGTGGATGGTTCCCATGGGAAGGTGTGGGTCACAGGCTGGGCCCTTGGAGCTGGGGAAGTCCCTAGACCAAGTCAGAATCCCAGCTGTCCTCCCTGGGCACCTGCTGTGTGCAGGGCACCCTGCCAAACATTTTATGAACTAGTTCATCCCATTCTTGTGACACCTCAGCAGGGGAGGCATGATGATCCCCATTTAATGGATGAAGAAACTGAGGTCCTGCAAAGTTAAGCCACAGGCCAACTTCCTCATTGATGGATCAAGCATCTGAAGCCCAGGGAGTGGAGATGGCCTGTCTAGACTGGGGACGAGCCCAAGGCAAGGCTTGTCCTGCTGGGCCAGGCCCGGCTGCCTCCTTCAGAGGGCCCTGGGAGTTTGCCCGGGACACAGGCTAGGGGCAAAGGCTCACGTGGACAGGTCAGGTCAGCATCCAGGTCCTGGACTCTAGGCCTCTCCAACGTCTTCCCACTGCACTCAGCTGACTCCTGGAGTCCAGAAAGTCCAAACTGTAGAGGGTCACCCCAAGCACCCTGGGACTTCACACACTGTGCTTGTTGACGTGTGGGGCTGGGTGTGCGGGCATGGGAACGGACATACACGCTCTGTCTCCTGGACCAACTGCCCAGTCACAGGCGACAGCACCTGGGCCTGTGGGAAGTCCAGCGCTCCAGACCTGCCTTCCTCACTGATGCCCTGTGTGACCTGGGCCTGGTCTCACTCCCTCCCTGAGTCCCCGTTCCTGGGCTCTTCTACGGAATCCTACCCTGTGATTCCTGAAGGGCAGGGATGGTAAAGTCACATTTCTTTCTTTTGTTTTTCTTTTTTAGAGATAAGATGTGGTGGCCCCGGGTCTGTGGCTCATGCCTGTAATCGCAGCATTTTGGAAGTGCGAGGCAGGTAGATCACCTGAGGTCAGGAGTTCAAGACCAGCCTGGCCAACATGGTGAAACTCTGTCTCTACTAAAAATACAAAAATTAAAGCCGGGCGCGGTGGCTCAAGCCTGTAATCCCAGCACTTTGGGAGGCCGAGGCGGGTGGATCACGAGGTCAAGAGATCGAGACCATCCTGGTCAACATGGTGAAACCCCGTCTC
>NW_016108813.1:7943-9062 GCF_001604975.1 Cebus imitator | reverse complement strand
ATACTTAAAAATATTCACTGCTAGCTCTGTTCACTTAAAAGGGCCTAGAAGCGAAAGGTATTCACGTGGCAATGAAGACATCTTGTGCCCAGATCACAGTTTGTCAATGCCATTACCCACCGAAAGGAACCAGGGAGCTCTTTAGGATAATGGCTGATTCTGGGACTGAGGCAGGTAAAGTAAAAGGTAATCATAGAACATCTTACTGTGCCAGAAACTATGAAAGGACAAAAAACAAAGAAACCAAAAAAACTGATGGGGATATGGTAAAGGGTCAGAGAAACTGCTCGATGAGGTTCCCACTGACTGAATCTGGGTTAATTTGAGAAGTAAAGGAAATAATGACGGAAATCAATAATATAATGATTTTTGAAAATCCATATTGATAAAAACAAATGGAGTACAGAGATAGGGAAAGGACAGCTCTTCTTTATAAAATAATATCCATCAAGAAATAAAGAAGAAACTTTACAAACAGAAAATCGTAATTTTTTGTTTGAGACTGAGTCTCATTCTGTCGCCAAGGCTGGTGTGCAGTGGGGCAACCTTTCTGTCTCCCGGATTCAAGCAGTTCTCCTGCCTCAGCCTCCTGCATAGCTGGGATTACAGGCATGTACCACCAAGCCTGACTAATTTTTGTATTTTTAGCAGAGACGTAGCTTCATCATATTGCCCAGTCTAGCACCCAACTCTTGAGCTCAAGTGATCCACTCTCTTGGGCCTTCCAAAGTGCTGGGATTAAAGGCATGAGACACCGTGCCCAGCCCTGAAAAATCACTATTTTTAAGCTACCAATGTAACAGTTGGTTGAAGCAAGGCTCAAATGATACTACAGCCACTGAGTGAATGATTGCTGGAAAACAGAGCTGTCAACATCTCAAATTCAGCCAGCAGATGACTTACATATAAAGAGGAAAATGAACCTTTTGCAATGGACAGATTTGGCAGCTACAACTTTAACCAATTGACTAAATTTCGTATCACCAAGGATGACACAAACTGATCATCATGCACTGATGTGATGCAATAAGAAAGATGTCATCCAGGCTCACACCTGTAATCCCAGCACTTTGGGAGGCTGAGGAAGGCGGATCACTTCAGGCTAGGAGTTCTAGACCA
>NW_016108813.1:3241-6068 GCF_001604975.1 Cebus imitator | reverse complement strand
GCCTAATGGGCGTCCACGGCGTCCCAGGCACTGACGGCGTCTGCGGGGTCTGCGGCGGACGGCGTCTGAGGCAAGGTCGGCGCGTTGGGGGCGTTCGTGGCGCAGTCGGCACATCGGCGGCGTGGGAGGCTCGTCGACCGGGTCCCATGCGCTAAGGGCGCGGCGGCGTCTACGGTGCGTTGGGGGCGTCCGCGTTGCGTCGGAGGCCTCCGCGGTGCGTCGCAGGCGTCCGGGGCACTTCTGCGGCGTCCCAGATGTGGATGACATCGGCGGCGCGGTCGGCATGTCGGCGGCACGGTAAGCTGGTCGGGGGCATCCATGGCGCGGTCAGCGGTTCGGCAGCGTCCCAAGTGCTGACAGCCTCAGTGGCGTCGGCAGCGCGGTCGGAGCGTCGTAGGCGTCCGCGGCTTCCGTGGTGTCTGCGGCGCGACGGCGGCGCCTGAGGCGCCATCCGCGCGTCGGGGCCGTCTGCGGCACAGTTGGTCTGTCCGCGGTGTCCGAGGCGAGACGGCGGCGTCCCAGGCGCGGATGGCATCAGCAGCGCGGTCGGCGCATCGGTAATGTCGGCGGTGGCCGCGGTGCAGTCAGTGGGTTGGCGGCGTCCCAGGCGCTGACAGCATCAGTGGCGTTGGCGGTGAGGTAGGCGCGTTGGGGGCGTTAGCTGCGTGGTCCGCACGTCGGGGGGCTTCCGCGGCGCGGTCAGCGTAGGCTGCGTCCGGAGGATCTGTGGCGTCCGCACCGACGTCGGCGCGTCAGTGACGTCAGCGGCGCGGCGACTGTGGTGTCCGCGGGGTCTGTGGCGTGACTACGGCGTCCGAAGTACTTTGGCGGCGTCTGCGGATAGCATCGGCTGCGCGTGGGAGTGTCGGCGCGGTAGGCTGGCTGGGGGCATCCACTGCGCGGTCAGCTGTTCGGCAGCTTCCCAGCCGCTTATAGCTTTAGTGGCGTTGTCGGCGCGGTCAGCGGTTCAGCGGCGCAGTCGGCGCGTCTCAGGGGCTGACGGCGTCCGCGGCGCTGTCGGCCCGTACGCGGCGTCTGCGGCGCGACTGCGGCTTCCGAGGCTCTTCGGCGGCCTCCCAGGCGCGGATGGCTTAGGCAGCGCAGTCGGAGTGTCGGTGGCGCGGTAGGCTCGTTGGGGGCGGCCGCGGCGCAGTCAGCGGCGTCCCAGGCACTGACAGTGTCAGTGCCATCGGCGGCGCGGTCCGCGCGTCGGGGGCATAGGCGGCGAGATCGGCGCGTCAGGGGCGTCCGCGGTGCGTCCAATGCGGTAGCGGCGTCGGCTGCATCTGCAGCGTGCCGGGAAAGTCCGCGACATGGTCGGCGGCGTCCGCGGGGTCTGTAGCGCGACGGTGGCGTCCGAGGCGCGGTCGGCGCGTCGGCGGGAACTGGGCGTCAGCGTCGCGGTAGGCGCCGGCCTCGCATCCCTGGGTCGGGCCGGTGCGTCGGCGGCTTGCTGAGTTGAGGTTTACCGGGACGTCCACGTAGCGTTTCCGAGGTGAGTGCCGAGGCGGGGCGGCGGCCGGGATCTGCACTGAAAGTTTAAGGTTTAATAGGAAGTTAAGGTTCCAGGGAGGTCCAGCCAGCTTTTCCGAGGTGAGGGCGCCGCGCCAAGTCCGGCACCCGCGTCGCACAGCTGGGTCAGTGTGCGCGCCGGGGGCCTCCACAACTTTCGCTGTGCCAGCTGGGCGGGCGCGCCGGGCCCCCCAGCGCTTAAGTTCCCTGCGTTGGATTCCTCGTCCTCAGCCCTGCTCTCGTGGGCTCTGGGAAAGAAACTCTCGGGTGGGTCTTCCTGTGGCATCCTGGCGGGTGGAGGGAAGGAGCAGCTTCAGGGGCACATCCTAGATCTGGTGAAAGACGTTGACCCTTTGCCTCATCTTCAGAGCATTCTGCTCTCCCAGTGTTTTCTCCTGTTGAGCAAAGTTAAAGAAGCAGATAAATTCTTTTATCTGGTTCCCCCCTCCTTTTTTTTAAGATGGGGTTTCACCACGATGGCCACGCTGGTCTTGAATCCTGACCTCAGGTAATCCACCCACCTTGGCCTTTCAAAGTGCTAGGATTGCAGGCGTGAGCCACCGCACCCTGCCGTGGTTCCCCCTCCCCCCCTTTTTTTTCTTTTTGAGACGGAGTCTTGCTCTGTCTCCAGACTGGAGTGCGGTGGCACAGTCTCGACTCACTGCAATCTTCATCTCCTGGGTTCAAGCGATTTCCCTGCCTCAGTCTCCCGAGCAGCTGGGGCTACAGGCGTGTGCCACCATGCCCGCCTAATTTTTTTGTATTTTAGTAGAGACGGGCTTTCCCATGTTGGCCAGGAAGGTCTTTATCTCCTGACCTTGTGATCCACCCGTCTCAGCCACCCAGAGTGTTGGGATTACGCCTAGGTCTGAGCCACCACACCAGTCTTTGTTCCCTTTTTACCTCCGGTCTTTTCTTTCGTTTTTAAACCAGATGTTTGTTTAAATTCCAGTCCTGAGAACATACTTTATCTGATCATTAGTGTATTGTTACTTCTGTTCTGAGAGCCATCAGATTCTTCAAATGGTCCCAGGTATCCCTTTGAGTGGGTGACTGAAAGTATAGGTTTTTCTTTTTTTTTTTTTCCCCTTGAAAGTTTTTAGTTTATTAAGCTTCTTGTGAAAAATCTACAATGACCATAGATAACATTGCAGCATCTTTACTCCTTGGGCTGTGATCCAATCTCCAGCTCACTTTTTGCCTGCGCCTACAATAGCGTTTGCAGTCCCCTTGACTTTCTTCATTCTGTTCTTTCGGTCCTTTCATTTCTTGAGGTCTTTTTCTTCTCACACAGGCCATGTCTTGCAAGTCTATG
>NW_016108813.1:0-1852 GCF_001604975.1 Cebus imitator | reverse complement strand
AAAATTAAAGTAATATAACAAAATAGAATGAAAAACAGTTTACAGTTTTCCGTTGGGGTCTTCATTCACCTTGCAGGTTTGTCTTGCTTTAGGTAATATACAAACATAACGGAAATGTCAAGATTAAGAACTCAAGAGTGATTTTTTGGCATATAGAAGAATTTATTTTTGTAATTTTTTAATTTTTTTTAAATTTTATTTATTTATTTATTTATTTATTTTTTAAAGATGGGGTTTCACCATGTTGGCCAAGCTGGTATTTAACTCCTGACCTCAGGTGATCTGCCCGCCTCGGCCTCTCAAAGTGCTGAGATTATAGGCGTGAGCCATCACGCCCAGCCCTAGAAGAATTTCTTCTTGAAGAATAGTTTTAGGCCAGGCATGGTGGCTCATGCCTGTAATCCCAGCATTTTGTGAGGGATTGCTTGAGCGGTGGGCAGATTGTTTGAGACCAGCCTGGGCAACATGGTGAGACCCCGTCTCTACTAAAAATACAATAATTGGCTGGGTGTGGTGGCACCTGTGTTCCCAGCTACTTGAGAGGCTGAGGCAGGAGAATCACTTGAACTTGGGAAGCGGAGGTTGCAGTTAGCTGAGACGCAGCCACTGCACTCCAGCTTGGGAGACAGAATAAAACTGTCTCCAAAAAAAAAAGAAGTTTTAACATAGAATTAAGACATTTTCTTGGTTAATTTAAAGTATATTTTAATTTTCCAGATATTTGTAGAAACATATTACCTATATTGATTTTTTTGTCTTAAAATAAGGTTTTATATGAGGCGTGCAAAAGACATAGTAGAGTTCTGTGAATTCACTCTGATATCACTGTGCATTTCTCCTCCATGTCATTCATCTTCTTTCCTTGGCAACCGTGTCCTGATTTTTGTGCTCCATATGCATTTGCTTTAAAAAAAAATGGATTTGTTTTTTATGCATTTATCTTTAAAGAGTAGATTAAATTTTATTTTTTAGATTTGTGAAAATGGACTTAGACTTTGGTTAGTTCAAGACTTTCTGAGATTCATCCATATTTATTTTCTTTTTTTGAGATGGAGTCTTGCTCTGTTGCCCAGGCTGGAGTGCAAGTGCAGTGGTACAATCTCTGCTCGCTGCAACCTCCGCCTCCCAGACTCAAGCAATTCTCCTGTCTCAGCCTCCAGAGTAGCTGGGATCATAGGCATGCACCACTATGCCCGGCTAATTTAGGTAACTTTAGTAGAGATGAGCGTTCTATTTTGGCCAGGCTGGTCTTGAACTTCTGACCTCAAGTGATCGGCCTGCCCCGATCTTCCAAAGTGCTGGGATTACAGATGTGAGCCACCACACTTGGTGATCCATTCATATTTCTGGGAATAGGTATGATTTGTTCATTTTCACTGCTGTGAAATTTCATTGGGTAAATAATATCTTGTGATTTATTTACTTATCCTCTTACAGATTTACTTTTGAGTTTTCAGTTTTTAGTTCTTACAAAAATGCTGCAATGAACATTATTGTACGTGTCTACTGTTGAACATTTGCTAGAATTTCTCTAGGCCCTTTCAGATGCTTTTTAAACAGTTGCACTAGTGATGTTTTGGGGCTTGATAATTATTCTTTGCAGGTACTTTCCTATGTTTAACAGCATATCTGGTCTCTACCCATTAGATGCCACTTGTACTTTTCATGTTGTGACAAAAATGTCTCTAGTAATTGCCATTGTTCCCAGGCATACAAAATCACCCCTGGCTGAGAACCATTGTTGCTTTTTTTGTTTTGAGACGGAGTTTCACTCTTGTTACCCAGGCTGGAGTGCAATGGGCAATCTTGGCTCACTGCAACCTCTGCCTCCTGGGTTCAAGCGATTCTTCTG
>NW_016108812.1:7597-9091 GCF_001604975.1 Cebus imitator | reverse complement strand
AAAAAAAAAAAAAAAAGAATTATCCCCATTTCCTAACAATCCAATCCAAAGCAAAAAAATCCCACTTTCTTAAACTGTCCCCAAAATCACCTAACACAAGCCCAAATCTACAAGTCTTTTCTAAAACTATCTTACTAAGGTGCGCAACAGTTCCCTATATGTATGTTCTCCCTCACTACAATGATTAACAAATCCAACTTTTCCAATTACAGCTGTGTTCCTGGTAATCTTTGGCTGGAAGGCATTCACACATGGATGTGCAGTTAGAAAAGGAAGGAGTGGGTCGGGCACGGTGGCTCACGCCTGTAATCCCAACACTTTGGGAGGCTGAGGCAGGTGGATCACCTGAGGTCAGGAGTTCAAGATTAGCTTGGCCAACATGGTGAAACCCTGCCTCTATTAAAAATACAAAAATTAGCCAGGCATGGTAGTGCACGCCTGTAATCCCAGCTACTTGAGAGGCTGAGGTAGGAGAATCATTTGAACCCAGGAGGTGGAAGTTGTAGTGAGTTGAGATCGTGCCACTGCACTCCAGCCTGGGTGACAGAGTGAGACTTCATCTCAAAAACAAAACAAAACAAAACAAAAAACAAGAAAAGCAAGGAGTGATCAGGCGCAGCAGCTCACACCTATAATCCCATCACTTTGGGAGGCCGAAGTGGGTGGATCACCTGTGGTCAGGAGTTCAATAGCCTGACCAACATGTCGAAACCCTGTCTCTACTAAAAAGTACAAAAAATTAGCTGGGTGTGGTGGCACATGCCTATAATCTCAGCTACTCAGGAGGCTAAGGCAGGAGAATTGCTTGAACCTGGGAGGTGGATGTTGCAGTGAGCCAAGATCACACCATTATACTCCAGCCTTGGCAACAAGAGTGAAATTCCATCTTAAAAAAGGGGGGGAGGGGTGTTATTGTGGATGTTTTTCTCTGATAAACGCCAAAATTCAACAAGTGATGATTTCTCAAGACAGGGTCTCACTCTGTCGCCCAGGCTGTAGTGCAGTGGTGCAATCTCAGCTCACTGCAACCTCCATCTTCTGGTTTAAGCAATTTTCCTGCCTCAGCCTCCCGAGTAGCTGGGATGACAGGCATCTGCCACCACACCCGGCTACTTTTTATAGTTTTAGTAGAGGTGGGATTTCACCATGTTGGCCAGGCTGGTCTTGAACTCCTGACCTCAGCTACCTGCCTCAGTCTACCTAAGTGCTGGGACTACAGCAGTGAGCCACCACACCCAGCCAACAAGTGATGATTCCTTTAAAATTACTTGCAATGTGGGATCTGAAACCACATCAATAAAAATTTCATACTCTGCTACATTAAAACCCATGAGGGTAGGCCAGGCACAGTGGCTCACATCTGTAATTCCAGTACTCTGGGAGGCCAAGGCAGGAGGATTGCTTTAAGTCAGGAGTTCAAGACCAGCCTGGCCAACATGGTGAAATCCCACCTCTACTAAAAATACAAAAATTAGCGGGTGTGATGGTGTGCAC
>NW_016108812.1:3601-5423 GCF_001604975.1 Cebus imitator | reverse complement strand
TCCCGAGTAGCTGGGACTACAGGCACAGGCTGCCACACCTGGCTAATTTTTTGTATTTTAGTAGAGATGGGGTTTCACCGCGTTGCCCAGGCTGATCTCAAACTCCTAAGCTCAAGCAATCTGCCCTCCTCGGCCTCCCAAAGTGCTGGGATTACAGGTGTGAACCACTGCGCCCGACCCAACTTTTTCTACTTTTCTATAACCCAACTTAATTTCTCTTTCAGCCCCAATCTTCTAGGGTTGCAGAAACATAAGTTAAATCAGTGCAGGTTGCCCCTGACAATTAAAATACAATTAATAGGCACAAGAAAAGAACGACACACTAGGAACTTTGTAGCCAAGAGGAGGGACACCTAACAAAACCTCAAAGGAGGAAAAAAAAAGAAATGTCAGGGAACTTCCTGGAGCGTATGATGTGTTTGAGATGAGACAAAACAGCTGGGCGCAGTGGCTCACGCCTATAATCTCAGCACTTTGGGAGGCCGAATAGGGAGGATCACCTGAAGTCAGGAGTTTGAAAGCAGCCTGGCCAATATGGTGAAACCCCGTCTCTACTAAAAATACAAAAATTAGCCGAGCGTAGTGGTGGGCACCTGTAGTCCCAACTACTCAGGAGGCTGAGGCAGGAAAATCACTTGAGCCTGGGAGGCAGAGGTTGCAGTGAGCCGAGATTGTGCCACTGCACTGCAGCCTGGGAGACAGAGTAAGACTCCATCTCAAATAAATAAATAAATATAGTTAGCCAGACAAAGAAAGGAAATGGCATGCCAGGCACACAGCCTGAGCAAAGGCACAGAGGCAAGAAATAGCACAATGTGTAGGAGACTTCAGCAGCACATACACTAAAATTGGAACAATACGGAGAAAATTAGCATGGCCCCTGCACAAAGATGGCATGTAAATTCATGAAGCATTCCAAACAAAGCAAACAAATAATAACAATATCTTTAAAATTATATATTCAGGTCAGGCATGGTGGCTCACGCCTGTAATCCCAGCACTTTGAGATGCCGAGGTGGGCGGATCACCTGAGGTTGGGAGTTCGAGACCAGCCTTAGACCAACATGGAGAAACCCCATCTCTACTAAAAACACAAATTAGCCGGGCATGGTGGCTCTGTAATCCCAGCTACTCGGGAGGCTGAAGCAGGAGAATCACTTGAACCCAAAGGTGGAGGTTGCAGTGAGCCAAGATTGCATCACTGCACTCCAGCCTGGCAACAGAGCGAGATTCTGTCTCAAAAAATATAAATAAATAAATAAACAGACAATCAGGCTTGGTGCAGTGGCTCATGGCTGTAATCCCAGCACTTTGGGAGGCCAAGGTTGTCAGATCCCTTGAGGTCAGGAGTTCGAGACCAGCCTGGCCAACATGGCAATACCCCATCTCTACTAAAAATACAAAAATTAGCCGGGTGTGGTGATGTGCGCCTGTAATTCCAGCTACTCGGGAGGCTGAGATCTGAGAATTGCTTGAACCCAGGAGGCAGAGTTGCAGTGAGCCAAGATGGTACCAGTGAACTCCAGCCTGGGCAACAGAGTGAGACTCCATTTCAAAAAAAAAAAAAAATTAATGTTGTGGGAGCATAAGGATCAAAGGTAGGAAGAGATGAGAGACAAGGACTCTGTTTATAACAGGGGAAGGACTTTGAACTCTGTCTTATGGATCAGTGGTCTACAAGGAGGAGTACACACAACCCATGTGCAGAAGAAAGTTCACTGGAATAAAGGAAGAAAATGTTACAACTTCTATCTTGTGCTTCAGTGTTTTTTTTTTTTTTTTTTTTTTTTTTTTTTTTTAGATGAATTCTTGCTCTGTCGCC
>NW_016108812.1:0-1236 GCF_001604975.1 Cebus imitator | reverse complement strand
TATAGATTAAATATGATTTTTTTTTTTTTTTGAAACAGAGTCTCGCTGTGCTGCCCAACTGCAACCTCTGCCTCTCACGTTCAAGCAATTCTCCTGCCTCAGCCTCTCTAGTAGCTGGAACTGCAGGCACGCACCACCACACCTGGCTAATTTTTGTACTTTTCGTGGAGATGGGGTTTCACCATGTTGGCCAGGCTGGTCTCAGACTCCTGATCTCAAGTGATCCACCCACCTTGGCCTCCTAAAGTGCAAGGATTACAGGTGTGAGCCACTGCGCCTGGCATTAAACATGATTTTATAAATTTAATGTGAAAGAGGATTGCATATTGATATTGCTTAAATTTATTAAGGTTATCTTGACAATTTCCTTTATTCTTGGCTAAATTCTAAAAGTTGCCTATTTGTGGTCAGTTGCCTATCTTTGGTACAAGAACAAGAACCAGAAATATAGAGTCTCATTCCTGGCTCTAATTTCACACAGAACCACAAAACACTTAATTTCTTCAATGCTTGCTTTTTCATGTACAAAAAGTATTACTGATAATTATAATCTGCAAAGTACTTTCCTTAGGAGAGAGTCATGATTTGAGTGCAATTAACTGCTTCTAATTTTTCAAACATAAAATTCTATTTTGTTTTCACCTGATAGCAGAAACACATTGTCCAAACTAATGGTTTCCTAAAAGTGATTATTTTCTTAGGGTCATCAATTTATTTTGAGGTGACTTCGTGAAATGGTGATTAAATATAAACTAATTCAGATAAACATAATATCATTTAACATTAGTCATCACAACAACTCAACATTCTCTTAATAGAAAGGTTGTACATCATGGGGGTGGGGAGAAATATAAACAACAGAAAGAAATGTCCATTCTAACATAAAACTCTAGTTTCAGTAATTAGTGGTATCTAGCTGGGCACGGTGGCTCAAGCCCGTAATCCTAGCACTTTGGGAGGCCGAGGTGGGTGGATCACCTGAGGTCAGAGGTTTGAGACCAGCCTTGCCAACATGGCGAAATCTTGTGTCTAGTAAAAATGCAAAAATTAGCCAGGTATGGTGGTGTGCGCCTGTAATCCCAGCACTTTGGGAGGCCGAGGCGGGTGGATCACGAGGTCAAGAGATCCAGACCATCCTGGTCAACATGGTGAAACCCCGTCTCTACTAAAAATACAAAAATTCAGCTGGGCATGGTGGCGCGTGCCTGTAATCCCAGCTACTCAGGAGGCTGAGGC
>NW_016108811.1:7534-9099 GCF_001604975.1 Cebus imitator | reverse complement strand
CCCCACTTCCCTCCTTCCCTCCCTCCCTTCCTCTCTCTCTCTCTTTCTGTCTTCTATCTATCATCTATTGCCTATTGGTTCTGTTTCCCTGGAATACTCCAACTAATACGTCTGCATTTCTGTCACCTTCATCTGTTGACAATATGGGGATAATATTGCCCTGATTCTCAGACTGTGTGATCGGAGGGAAGTGACATTCTTGTCAAGTCAAATGTCTGTGTTAAAATAGTCTCAGAAAAGCTGAGCATGGTGGCTTATGCCTGTAATCACAGCACTTTGGGAGGCTGAGGCAGGCAGATCACTTGAGGTGAGCAGTTCAAGACCAGCCTGGCCAACATGGTGAAACCCCTTCACTACTGAAAATACAAAAATTAGCTGGGCATGGTGGTGCACACCTGTAATCCCAGCTACTCAGGAGACTGAGGCAGGAGAATTGTTTGAGCCTGGAAGGCGGAGGTTGCAGTGAGCCAAGATCATGCCACTGCACTCCAGACTGGGTGACAAGAGCAAAACTCCATCACAAAACAAAAACAAAAACAAAAACAAAAAACAAAAAAAACTCAGAAAGAAGCTAATTCTTCATTGTCGCCAAAAAGGAGAGAACCAGGAAGACTTGGAATTACTTTAAAAATCAGAACAATAATAGCACAATGGAGTATATTTTTTCTAGGTCATTCTGAGTCATAGAAACCAGAGATGGACAGGCTCCTTAAAGCAAGGGTTGGACCACAGGACGAGGAGAGACAACTCTCACGGAAAGGGCAGTGTAGGTCCGTTCTCACCTTGGAGGGCTCTAGGTAGAGCAGACTCCAGCTACCTTTTCTATTACCCCTTCCCTTCACCTAATTTTCAAATCTTCACAGAAAAGTGGAGAAGGGCAAGGCAGGCAATCCCATAGCTAAGCTCCTCTGAAGGCCGTGGGGGAACCGTCCATGGGCAATGAATCCGCTGGAAATGTGACCTCCAGAGAACCTGACTCTCTGGGAGGCATTAGCTACACTCTTAATCGTGCATTTTATTGTTTCTTCTCTAGCATCGCACAGCAAGTCACTTGTGTGACAGTACATTAGGGACGACAGAGCAAGTTAGAATAAATAGACTCTGTTCCCTTGCAGAGCCTTCTCTATCAGAAACCAGGATGCAAATGCCTTCTGAAGGCCAGAGGGGTAAAGAGTCCCTGAAATGGACTGAAGAGATGAATTCAAAAGGGAAGAGTTCCCAGAAGTGGCTTCAGTCCAACCAGTCTTAAGCAGCAAGATACAGATACATGAGATGAAAAATAAAATGTTTCCCACTATAATCTATGGTTTTAACATTAGGGACCAATTTAATTTTAACTGTGACCTCTCCCCACTACCAAGTTGTCAAATGTGATTTTAGAGTTTAACGTGAGATTACCCTCATCAGGAAGGGGTAACAAGGGGCCGTTGAAAGACCAATGGACGGGCCGGGCATGGTGGCTTACGCCTGTAATCCAAGCACTTTGGACGCCAAGGTGGGTGGATCACCTGAGGTTGGAGTTCAAGACCAGCCTGACCAACATGGTGAAACCCCATCTTAAAAAA
>NW_016108811.1:3976-5734 GCF_001604975.1 Cebus imitator | reverse complement strand
GCAATCTCGGCTCACCGCAACCTCCGCCTCCTGGGTTCAGGCAATTCTCCTGCCTCAGCCTCCTGAGTAGCTGGGATTACAGGCACGCCCCACCATGCCCAACTAATTTTTTGTAGTTTTAGTGGAGACGGGGTTTCACCGTGTTGACCAGGATGGTCTCGATATCTTGACCTCGTGATCCACCCGCCTCGGCCTCCCAAAGTGCTGGGATTACAGGCTTGAGCCACCGTGCTCGGCCATTTATTGAGCATCTATGTGCCAGGTGCTATATTAGATGCTTTACACACATCATCATCTTTTTAAAAAATTTTTTTTGAGATGGAGACTCCCTCTGTCACCCAGGCTCAATCTCGGCTCACTGCAACCTCTGCCTCCCAGGTTCAAGCGATTCTCCTGCCTCAGCCTCTCGAGGAGCTGGAAGGAGTAGCTGGAACTACAGGTGTGTGCCACCATGTCTGGCTAATTTTTTTATTTTTAGTAGAGATGGGGTTTTGCCATGTTGGCCAGGCTGGTCTCAAACTGATGTCAAGTGATCTCCCCAGCTTGACCTCTCAAAGTGCTGGAATTCCAGGCATGAACCACCGCACCCAGCTTACACACATTATCTTACCACATTCTTATAAAAGTCTGGAAAAGTATGTATTTTTATCTCCAGTGTATGGATGAAGAAACTGAGGCTCAGAAAACGAAGCTGACTTGTTCTAGGTAACAGCTAGGAATAGCAGAGCTAGATATGTGTGTCCAAAACCGCCCCCCCACCTTTTTTTTTGGACTATCCCAGGAGTTCTTTATAACCTAAATATCACTCTGGCAGATCTCCCAGGAATTGTGTGGACAGCTTGAATCATTGAAACTGCCTGGTCTTAGCCTACATGGAAGCCTTGGGAAATAGTGACAACAATCCTCACCAAACAGGAGCAGCTTTGGGTGCAGTTTTCATAATTTCAATAAGAGTAGGCTCATATTTGGGCAGACTCTCCTGCTCTAAGTCAAAAGAGGAATAGGATGGAGATCTCTCAGCCTATAGACCACTGAAACTCCTTGAAGAAAATTCATATGATGGAAAGAATGAAATCTTGTATTTATTTAGCACTTAATACATTACAAAACACTTCCACATACATGCTCCAAATTCTTGCCTCAACACACATGCTCCAATAGTCCTCATAGCAGGTAGGTTGCAGGAGGACATTATAATTTTCCATAATTGTTTAGATAAGGACATGGAGGCTCAGAAATGATAAGTAAATTGTCAAGGATGTAACTAGTGAGTGGCTGAATCAGAATGAGAACACAATTCTCCAGACTTCAAACCTCCACTGTATCTATTACAAAAGTGCTTCTCAAAACTTTTGTTTTTTGAGATGGAGTCTCACTCTGTTGCCCAGGCTGGAGTGCAATGGTATGATCTCAGCTCACTGCAGTCTCTGTCTCCTGGGTTCAAGCAATTCTCTTGCCTCAGCCTCCGGAGTAGCTGGCATTACAGGCACCCGCCACCAGGCCTGGCTTATTTTTTGGTATTTTTTAGTAGAGATAGGGTTTCACTGTTTGGCCAGGATTGTCTCCAACTCCTAACCTTATGATCCACCAGCCTCAGCCTCAGCCTCCCAAAGTGCTGGGATTTTAGGTGTGAGCCACCCTCCTGGAGGCTTCTCAAAACTTTAATGTGTAAATACATCACTTGGAGATCTTGTTTAAATGCAGATTCTGATTCAGGAGGCCTAGGATGGAGCCTGAGATTTTGTATTTCTTCTTCTT
>NW_016108811.1:0-1183 GCF_001604975.1 Cebus imitator | reverse complement strand
TTTTTTTTTACAGAGTCTCGCTCTGTCACCCAGGCTGCTGGAGTGCAATGGTGGGATCTTGGCTCACTGCAACCTCTGCCTCCTGGGCTTAAGCGATCTGGCTGCCTGGGCCTCCCAAGCAGCTGGAACTGCAGGTGCTTGCCACCATGCCTGGATAATTTTTGTATTTTTGTATTTTTAGTAGACCATATTGCCCAGGCTGGTCTCAAACTCCTGAGCTCTAGCAATCCAACTGCCTCGGACTCCCAAAGTGCTGGGATTACAGGCGTGAGCCACTAATCCCACTGCGGATCTGTGATTTAAGATGATCTTCTAGATCACCAAGGACATAGAAATAATGTTAAATTCAACATTATGAAAGATAGATGGAGAGGGAAGAATGTGGCTGGTTGAGAATGGTATGCAGGTAGGTTTCAAATCTCACCCTGTTCTCTCTCTTAGACTAAGATCTCCATACCTCAGCCTCCCAAAGTGCTGGGATTTCAGCCGTGAGCCAACATGCCCAGCCTGAAATAGGTGAAATTAACTTTAATAATGTATTTTTTGTAACTCAATATATCCAAATAATATTGGGATCTCTCTTAGTCCCCCTCCCTCCAAACACAAACCTCAGCTTTTGAATCACATGAGATGACTTGAAAACAAAGCGGCTTCTGAGTGGCCTTGACTGTCCTCATCCCTTGAGGCTGAGTTATTCCCGGAAGAGGTTCTCTCAGAGAGAGGGTGCACCGTCTATACTAGGGCTTCTGAAACTGCTGTCCATGAATGGGCTTCATAGAAAGCCGGTGGTGTTGCTGGAGGTGTACACATCTGCAAGAAATTTTCTGGGGAGAGAATTCTGAGATTTAATAAAATTGCCAAAGAGGTCTGTGACCCTTCATAGAGTCCAACCACCTGTCCACATCTTACAAGCAGGGAAGGTTAGCACAGCGTCTGGATCTCTATTTCCTCTCTGGTCTTGGAGGGTCTCATGCAATTTCCCCAGAAGACCCTTTCCCCTTGGAAAGCCAGGAAGAGAAGCCATCTGCTTGTCACTGAGCAGTGACATCGTGAGGGCATGTGAGCTCAGAACCCAGGTTGGAACAAGAGAATGGCCTGCAGAGTCATCTCCAAACGCCTCAGCCCTGTCTCCTGTGCCACTGGCCTTGTGGGATTGATAATCTTTTTTTTTTTTTTTTTTTTT
>NW_016108810.1:7459-9106 GCF_001604975.1 Cebus imitator | reverse complement strand
TAAGTTTTGTATTTTTAGTAGAGATGGGGTTTCACCATGTTGGCCAGGATGGTCTCTATCTGTTGACCTCGTGATCTGCCCGCCTTGGCCTCCCAAAGTGCTGGGATTACAGGGGTGAGCCACTGCGTTCAGCCGCCCCTTCCTTTCCTTTCCTTTCCTTTCCTTTCCTTTCCTTTCCTTTCCTTTCCCTTCCCTTCCCTTTCCTTCCTTCCTTCCTTCCTTCCTTCCTTCCTTCCTTCCTTCCTTCCTTCCTTTTTCTTTTCTTTTCTTTTCCTTTTCTTTTCTTTCTTTCTTTCTTTCTCTCTCTCTCTCTCTCTCTCTCTTTTTCTTTCTCTTTTCTTTCCTTTCTTTCCTTTCTTACTTGATGAAATCTTGCTGTCTTGCCAGGTTGGAGTGCAGTGGCACAATCTCAGCTCACTGCAACCTCCACTTCCTGGGTTTAAGTGATTCTCCTGCCTCCCTCCCAGGTAGCTGGGATTACAGGCATATGCCACCACATGCAGCCTGATGTGCCCCCCTTTCTCTCATCACTCCACAGCAGCATCCATAACTTCCTTGTGTTCCCATAGAGGAGGCCTGCAGATTGGCTTCCTCAGTGCCCTTACTCTTCGCTCTGGACAATATTAACTTCCATAAGGCAACAGTGGTATTTTGGAGAACATTAAAGTATGAAATACGCAGAAACTTAGCATGTTAGAAAACAAAAAAAACACACAAAAAAACACAGGGATATTACCCATGGCAGCTTCAGCTCTTTAGCAGATCAATGGGGACAGCTTTGCAACAACTGAAACAGTGACTCTTTTCAAACAGATGTATACAGTTCTGTACATAAACACAGTCCCAGTAAATACAGATAGATACTTAAGCATCACAGCAATAGAGACAGAGGACTTGTAATGAATTCAGAGGCCCTCTGGTTGCAAGTCTGTTTGATAATTTCCATGCACATTGTAATTGGGAACCTACAGTGTTAACTAGAAGAGTGCTCCCAAATTCTGATCATCTTTCTTCAAGTAGTTCATCTTTCTTCAAGTACAGTAGTTCTATTTGGTGCTTCAATGTCATTCTTCCTGCTTCTGGAGCTAAGCAAGTACTTACACAAAAAACAAGTATATGTCTTGCTCATGACTGGTTTTTAAATGTATGTAAAGTACTGTATTGTAGAGTTTTTTGTTGTTTTTGGAATACAAGTTAACATGCAGGGCCATACAGAATATTGTGTCCTGTGGGATTTAAAGGAAGATGGTCTATGGAGTCAGTGACAAATAAATAACCTGAGACTTCAAAACGCAGGATCCTTCAGAGGATGCTTATGGACTGAGTGAGCCTAGTGGTTAAGACTATGAGCTTAGGCATTGACATATCTCACCAGCTGTTAGCTTGGCCCTACCAACTATCAGAGTTTTAATTTCTTGGTTATAAAATGCTCCCCTTCAAGGATAAATAAGGGCTGGGTATGGTGACTCACACCTGTATTCTTAGCATTTGGGAGGCCAAGGTGGGAGGTTTGCCAGAGCCCAGGAGTTCAAAACCAGCCTAGGCAACATAGTGAGACCCCAGTTCTACAAAAATAAGATTAGAAAATTAGCCAGGTCTATGCAACAATCTTGCATGTTCTTCACATGTACCCCAAAACCTAAAATG
>NW_016108810.1:4995-5964 GCF_001604975.1 Cebus imitator | reverse complement strand
ATATATATATATATATATATATATATATATATATATGTAGGCCAGGCAAGGTGGCTTATGCCTATAATCCCAGCACTTTGGGAGGCCGAGGTGGGTGGATCACTGTAGAATAGGAGTTGAAGACCAGCCTGGCTAACATGGTGAAACGCCGTGTCTACTAAAAATACAAAAATTAGTCAGGCATGGTGGCTGGCACCTGTAATCCCAGCTATTCAGAAGCTGAGGCACAAGAATCGCTTGAATCTGGGAGGCAGAGGTCATAATGAGCTGAGATCACGCTCCTGCACTGCAGTCTGGGCAACAGAGTGAAACTCTGTCCCAAAAATAAAATACGTAATAAAATAAAATAATGTGTAGAGGTAGAGTCTGGTGTAGTGGTTGCTGGGGAAGCAGGGAGGTCCTCAGAGTTTGCAATTTTTTTGGCATTTCTTTTTTGTTTGTTTATATTATTCTTTTTTTTAAAAAAAAGCATGATTCACACGATAGAGAAGATTCTGCGTTTCTAACTGGGTCCCAGGTAATGCCGATGATGCTGAGGGCCCAGGACCACACTTTGAGTGGCAGTTATTATACTACAGGATTTAGGATGTGTGTTTGTTGAGAGTAAGCTTCTTTCTGTGTTGACAATGACACAAATTTATTTTCTTCCTTCCTTCTTTACTTTCTTCCTTCATTCCTTTCTTCCCTCCGTCCCTCCCTCCCTCCTCCCACCCTTCCTCCTCCCTCCCTCCCTCCCTTCCTCCTCCCTCCCTCTCTTCCTCCCTTCCTTCTTTCCTTCCTTCCGAGTTTTGTTCTTGTTGCCCAGGCTGGAGTGCAATGGTACGATCTCGGCTCACTGCAACCTCCACCTCCCAGGTTCAAGCGATTCTCCTGTCTCAGCCTCCTGAGTAGCTGGAATTATAGGCATGCACCACCACGCCCGGCTAATTTTTTGTATTTTTAGTAGAGATGGGGTTTCTCTATGTTGGT
>NW_016108810.1:0-1245 GCF_001604975.1 Cebus imitator | reverse complement strand
AATTCTCCTGCCTCAGCCTCCTGAGTAGCTGGGATTACAGGCACGCGCCACCAGGCCCAGCTAATTTTTTGTATTTTTAGTAGAGACAGGGTTTCACCACGTTGACCAGGATGGTCTCGATCTCTTGACCTCGTGATCCACCCGCCTCAGCCTCCCAAAGTGCTGGGATTACAGGCTTGAGCCACCGCACCCGGCTTGTATATGCTATTTGTACCTAATACTAAACAATACATATAAGGATATTTTTCATATTGATAACATACCATAATTCTTTTTTGGCCTTTTTTTTTGAAATGAGGTCTTGCTATGTTGATCAAGCTGGTCTTGAACTCCTGAGCTGAAGTGATCCCCTTGCCTCTGCCTCCTGAATAGCTGGGATTACAGATTTGTGCTACTGCGCTCAGCTCATAATACTTTTTAATAGATTATAATTTTTTATTTTATGGATGAGTCATATTTTGTTTAACTGACCACATTATTTTATTCCTCTAAGAATAAACTTGTGGGATAGATACAATAGGAATTATTTTTTATTTTTATTTTTTGAGACAGAGTTTCACTCTGTCGCCCAGGCTGAAGTGCAGTGACATGATGTTGGCTCATTGCAACCTACACCTCCCGGGTTCAACCAACTTCTTGTGCCTCAGCCTCTGAAATAGCTGGGATTACAGGTGCACACCACTATACCTGGCTAATTTTTGTATTTTTAGTAGAGCCGGGGTTTCATCATGTTGACCAGGCTAGTCTCAAACTCCTGACCTAGAACTCCTTATCCGCCTGCCTTCGCCTCCCAAAGTGCTGGGATGACAGGCATGAGCCACTGGGCCCAGCTGGAATTATCTTTTAGATATGAGAATATGGAGGCTGCTGCAATTAAAGAATAAAATACATGGTAATAGTTTATTGAGCTACTGGAAGCCTAGAATTATATTATTGCCGTTCATGCCATACATTAGCATTTTGTAAGTAATATAAAACTAATACTGTGCAATAAAGATTCTGAAAATAGTGAATCTAAGAGTCTTTTTTTTAATGCTGTGTAATCTTTTTGATATGCCTTTCATTTATTAGATACTTCTTTGCTTTGGTAAACAAGGTTCTTAAAGATATTTTAACCTGGCCAGCACAATGGCTCATGCCTGTAATCCCAGCATTTTGGGAGGCAGAGGTGAGTGGATCACCTGACGTTGGGAGTTCAAGACCAGCCCAACCAACATGAAGAAACCTCATCTCTACTAAAAATAC